>NC_143442.1:3592500-3597500 GCF_987193195.1 Phasianus colchicus | reverse complement strand
CAAAAAGCCAACTGAAGAGTAGCAATATTCAGACCAGCGCTGGTTTCTAGCAGTTCTAGCAGTAATCTTCGTAGGAATGAACTGCAATTTTGCAGAACAGTTGAACTGGCAAGATGTGCTCATAATTGCAAGCAGGTTCGCAGTGACATTTGCCATCGAGTACTGTGTTTACATGGGAAGGGATGGATAGGATCAAACTGCAAGCGAAGGAGGAGTATCTGAGTTATTGGCATTGCATTCCATTTCTTGCTGAATCATATTCAGTTTCGTTTTCAGTAAGGGGCTTACCAGAGAGAGCACAGCTCCTTCCTCTGCCTCCAGAACAATTTGCAACAGCACAACGTACCTGAGCACGAATCTCCCAAATCCCAGCGCTAAAAGGCCCTTCCTTTATCTCCAGTGAGTGTTATTTTCAGTTCATATTGTTATAATATAACAAACCTTCTCAATACTTCCTTAAAACAAATGATACTTGAAGTAGTATCATCAGGGAGATTAATTAAATAGTCAGATTTAGGCAAACAAGATGTTCTTTTTGCTGTCTCTGGAAAGAACTCCCTTGTTTTATGTACTTTTTCAAACAATGCTGTGACAGAACTACGTGTGACATTTTCTACCCATAGCAGTACCTGCTGAAAAATTCCACTATTAAAAATGGCCCATGCTAACATTTAAATGTTGATAATAATTAAGCTGACATTTGAAATACAGTGGTTGCAGTGTTGTCTTGAAGATGCTCTGCTGAACATTACCTAACTAGCCCCTTTTCATACTTACGTGCTTTCTGTACATTATTCTGTCAGTTACTGAACAAATAAGACATCAGTTGCTAATGTATTAACATGCAAAAACTGCGCTTAAGGGCCAAACACTGCCCCCAATCCACAATGTAACTCCCATTGATGTCAAGTACTGTTAAGGTTGTGACAACCAGTAAAAGAAGGGAACTGAAAAGTAGGGGATCAATTTTCTCCCTGATCTGCAAGGAATTTATGCAAACAGCTCCCTGCTGAAGGAGAGATGGGAACACAGCATGTGTGGTGCCCCATGATGGGGCCAGTTGCCTTCCTCCTCCCTGGACAAGGCATCTGGCTTAGCCTTTTGGAAAAAGGTTGGCCATTTTAAGTGTGCTGGATTGTCAGGTCACTCCCTGATATTTCTATAGGATAAGAGCGAGAGCTAATTTGCCAAGAAAGCTAAAATCGAAGTGTCCACTGAAATACAGATTATTCAGATCTCTGCAGTGGATGATGAAAACTGTTTCATCCCTACATAAAGAACTGCACACTCCTTATGACCTGTCTACATGCAGAACAGTCTGGAGAAGCCTGGCAATAGGAGAGAAGACACCGGTTCCTTCCAACAGGTTCTTAGATAATCCCAAACTGTGCTCATGTATTTGGGCTTTGTACATGCAAAGGATTTAGGGTAAAAAGGCTAACATGTGTGCCAATTCTGCATGTAGATGTGAAAGCATGGCTTGTTTTCTTACTTCGTAGCAGAGTGTAACAGAATTCTGCTATGCTTATAATGCTATGCAGCACATTAAGTATAAATGATAAGATCTAAGAATGAAATAATAGCATTACCCCTGTATTTTCTTGCTGTTGTTGTCTGCAGATGCCAAGCTGAAAAGGTCTTACCTGCTTTTTGTGTGTGTTTGTGTGTGTGTGTGTGATTTTTATCTCCTCTGTTCTATTTCTAATGAGTGCCTCTCCTCCTGAGAGAAATGAGGACGATACAAGTGATAGAACAGGAAGTTTAGGGTACACCCACTCTTTTCCCACCAGAACAAATACTGTTCTCAAGGAAGGTACACTGATAATAAAAATACATTTAATTTTAGAAATTTCTCAGGCAACCATAATTGATTTGGGAATGGTGATTCTGACAGGATGTACCATCAACACGTAAACTCCACAAATAGGGAGACTTGGGATTTGAGAGAGAACATTTTGTCAGAAGACAGGACCTCAGTTGTCCTTAAGATGTGATATTAGAGGGCTGGGAAAAAAAAAAAAAAAAAGATCTGAAATGCAGACCTCAAGAATGCTTAGTCCTAATGCCTCAACTGATACTTGGGCCTGTATCTCACCTCGTCAGGCTGTCTGTAAATGTGTTTTAGGATATGTTTTTAGTTAAAATAATTAAACTACTATGGACTTTAACAAGAGATTATGATACTATTTTGAGTCTCCAATAACAAGGAGTTCTCCTATGTCATGTAGACAAATTGACTTTACAGTTTTTCTATTTATATTTTTGGCTGTTGCTGAGACTCGAGGCCATTATCCAAGTTGCAGTGTCAGACAAGACACACTACACGTTGGTGAGGCTCTTGGCTCTCAGTCTTTAGGAAGTATTTTTTTCCTTATTCCCCCTAATGAATGTGGTCATCGAGGTTTATATATCTTGATTGGGAGTCATTATTTTGGTAGTGGTGTGGTAAACCAGTCTGCATTACTTTTATGGTGGTCTCTGCACAGAAGTGATAGGCCAGTTACTGGATGTTGATGACCAGGAGATTTGTCCTCCTATGACTCTTGAGGGTGTTGATTAGTTGCATATAGCAGATTTCCAAACTAGTTCTCTGCTGAATACCTCCTTTAAAATGGTCATTTAGCATTAAGAGGTAAAAGCTGAATGCTTTTAGAAATATAAATAATTAATTGTTTATTTATCCTTCAAGATAGCCTTTTCTCCTGGTAGGTTATAGAGCTTGTTCACATGAGAAACAAAGGCATAGCCTGGAAGAAGATCATACACTTTGAGTTTTCCTTGAAATGAGTCTAGAATTACTATGACTAATGTTCATCATGCTTAAAAATAAGATTTTGTTGCTTAACTGTTTCCTTGAACTCGTTTTGATTAAGTATTTAGGGACATGTCTTGTGTATGTCTTAAGAAACTGCAACGAAGTTATCTTACGAGGAATCAAACAGCAGAAGAAAAATCTCTCTCTAATAATGTAGTTTAATACCTTTGTGCTTCTTGTTCCCTATCCCAAATCTGTTTTTCTCTTCCTTTCAACACAGAGGAGAATACAGAACTATTCTGAAAATTATCCTACCAGTAAAGCTTAAAAATAAAAGAATAACCTCATGGTTTTGAAACTGAGAAGAAAAGACAGATGAAGAATTATTGTGATTTCCTATGTTTGTTGTCACTTTCTTGAAACTTTGAGTCCTGGGCCTGATGAAAAGGCACAAAATGATCTTTTTCACTTTTCAAAACTCACCTTTATGGGTGTTGCATTTTTACTAAATTACCTTCCTTTTACTTTTATAATAATTTGAAACCACTTAACTGATTTCAACAAAATGCTCTAGATAATGCAGAATTTTGCTCACTTCTACTGACCAAATGAAAAATCTGGTAATAGCTAACATAAGAGAATAAAAGATTTACCGTGGAGAGACAGAGACAGCCCTGTGTTCTGGTTAGCAGCTTGGATGCCATTGTTCTGTCTGGAAAACACATGTCATCCACAGAATCACCCAGGCTGTCTGTTGGCATCTGCCAACATATCCTCCATCACCTCTCTCTTTCTTACTTCTCACTCTCATCCTTACACCTCTTTCCTCATTTCTGCATATTTCTGAAACCTCTACAAGAGCTCTAATATAGTTGGAAGCTACCCCTTGTCAAAACTGATGACCCCCTGAGAAACCACATTGGCAACAATATCATCTTCAGTCTCAAGCTGACCGTCTCAAAATAACAGAAAATAGAACATTCCTCTGAGTCTTCTGGTGTGTCAGATTTGTACTGTGCTTTTCTCTGGGGACGGAAATTTATAATAGCCCAGAGGCTTCGTATTTTTTAAATTGTCACACTAAGCCTTGAGTACCGCCATGAAAGAAGCAGTAGAAAGAGATGCCTGAAGGTAGGCTGGGAAGAATCCAAAATGATGTCAGGTTTCCTTCTACCTTCCCATCAATAAGGTCTTTGAAGAAGCAGCCTCTTCAGAAAAGAAAAAAATAACTTTCTCTTGAGTTAAAAAGGCTACTATGGTTTCAGTTTGGAGACTGACAGTTTTGTTTGCTTTATTACCTTAAAATCTATATAGCCTCATGGTTTGCAGTGGATGGCTTTGCCTCCACAAGTTTTGATGATGTCCTTGAAAGAGAAAAATAGATGCATAGCCTCATTTGGTGTTGACTTTGGAGGTGAGTATTTTATCCCCTTTCCTTTTTCCTGCTGTTTGCAAACAGTGGTGATAACTCTCATGCGTCAGGCCTAAGAATTGCAGCTGTGGGAGAAATCAAAGCTTTTGCCAGACTAGAACAGTCCCAAGTCTGATAGTTCTTCTTCCTCACCACAGTGACTGATGGTGAGGCGAAAAAGAGATGAAAGAGAAGCTGCAACTGTATATCTTTGTCTATTATCTTTTGTCCCAAAGATACTGTTTTATTTTCATTATTGTTTTAACATTTCATGTAGGAAAAAAAAAAAGATTCTTATCTAAAGAATAATGTTTTCTGAGGCCTATACACTTTTGTTTATAACTTTTCAGGGAATACAATCTTTCTCATTCTTGAAGAGTCCTGAGAAAAGTGGCAATCTTGTTTTAGTGCAACTTTTCTAGCAAGACAATTTCTGTAGAAGTGTATGGGTACTGCAGTTTCTGGAAAATAGTAATCTGTCATTTACCCTGCTTACGGTTCTACCAACCTGCTGGGAACTTGCTCTTTTGCTGTGAAGGACCCAAAATGCAGTCTGTACAGTTCTGTCAGACTCAGGCAGAACTACAACAGCTGAACTTGCCTGCATTTCAGGAACCCAGCTCTCCCACCATCTCCTTGGAAATGCTTAAGTTTATGATGGCCAGCAGAATCACCCTTCCCTGTCTGAGGACTCTGACAATTCAGGTTCCCACCACTATGCAGGATGTGGCAGTACCTGGGAGGGGGGACTCAAAGTATAGGACTTCACAGGAAAAATAAAATTGTCCTTATGTTATTCACCTAGGATGTCACTTGATTCTGATTGTAGGAAGA
>NC_143442.1:3580000-3582500 GCF_987193195.1 Phasianus colchicus | reverse complement strand
CCCCTTCGTCAGACTTCATGCTGTTTCATTTTTGGGCAGCTTCTCACCTAATAATGCAACTCATAGGAGTACCCGAGTATATCTTTTCTATTAAAGTAGTACGTTTTGGACAGGTGAGTTCAAAAGCCATGGGGTATGGTATTTGTGGCTAAGCTTTAATGCCACGCATTCATGATGCATGGACGTTGAGTATCATTTTGCTTTCCTTTTGTGGTCTGGGAGATGAGTAAGCAGGCACAAGAAATCCTACTTAGCAAAACACAACACAGAGCATTGCAGAAATCTGAATAAAGGTGATATTTATGATAAGGCATGTTGCCATGTTGACCTGCAACATGTCTTCCTTCCTGCAAGTACTGTCTCCACCCAGGGAGGCTGCTCTTCAGCTGCGCCAACGGCACCTTATGATTTCACAGAATCACAGAATTGCCAGGGTTGGAAGGGACCTCAAGGATCATGAATCTCCAACCCCCCTGCCACATGCAGGGCCACCAATCATCCCACCTAATGCTAGACCAGGCTGCCCAGGGCCCCATCCAATCTGGCCTTGAACACCTCCAGGGACGGGGCATCCACAACCTCTCTGGGCAGCTGTTCCAGTACCTCACCACTCTCTCTGTAAAGAATTTCCCCCTGACATCCAACCTAAATCTCCCTTCTCTCAACTTAAAACCATTTCCCCTTGTCCTGCTGTCACTCACCCTTTCAAAGAGTTGATTCCCCTCCTCTCTGTAGGCTCCCTTTAGGTACTGAAAGGCTGCAATGAGGTCAAAAGGTAGGAAGAAGACTGGGGAAGGAGCATTACAGTTACAGCAAGTTAGTTGCTAGCCTTCCAGGCCTGGAGAGCAAACTGAAATGTATTATTAGCTCTTTTCAATTCATCTCAAAAACTGATGAAGAAGTTGGAAACCATGTTATTCAACTGCCAAATATCTAAAAAAAATTCCAATAGCACCTGACATATGAGCCAAGGAACCTACTGGAAACGTACACTTGCATCCAAACCATAATGCATTGAGCTATGATTTCATTCTGAAGTGGCCTTTTGTGCATGTGTGTGTTTTTGGTTCTTTAGAGCAAGAACAGAGAGTAAGCCTTACATTAGCATGGTCATAAGGAGGAGAACATGAAAAGTCACTCTTAGTCTCCCTGTAACACTTCTGCTAGGGGACTCCATGCCACACTCCCACTCAGTCTGATGGATTTCAAAGCCAAGACCTTCTGCCCCTATGTCCCTATGTAAAGCAGGGGACATGATGAGGAGCTGTGGTCCTTCCAGAACCCTCTTGCTTGCTGGCCTGCCCTGCTGCCCCAGCTATCACAAAAGCTCATGGGAAATGCCACTTCCCAAAGCACAAACCAGCCACTTCTGCAACATCCAAGCTAAATAAATGATTGCCAGGATCCCAATCAAACTTCCCTTCGTTGGCACACTTCATCTCAGAAATTACGAACGGGACAGCCCAGTTTTATCTTAAAAGCATCTTGTATTTGAGAAGGAGAAACAGCCTGCTTTTTTTGAACTAAGTTTTAGCCTAAAAAATGCTCGTGAGATTGTCAATTCATATTAAAAGCTAGGTTTTTCTCTGGGTAATTTTCCAGATTTCTCACCATCCTAGAGCAGAGGAGAGAATTTGGGAAACAAGGGAAACATAGGTGGGAAAAATATACAAAAAGAAAACATGTAAAAGAAAACACATTTAAATTTGTTTCCACGTATGAGATCATATTTCTGGCACTTTGTAGAAGTCCTATGGAAGCTGTTATTTCCAATATAGGAATACTACAGTGACTAAATTGGTGTTAAATTTAAATCTATTCAGGAAGTAATAGTCAATCTGCATTCCATGTAAAGACTCTCACAGGCAAAATTATTTATACAAGGTAAAGTTGGCAAAAGGAAGTCCAATGAAAGAAAAAAAATATTACATGTATTAACCCAACCCTTCCCAGCTAAATACTTCAGTACTTCAATAGTCCTTCCTCGGCAAAACACATTTTTATCCAGTGCAGAGTAACACATTTTGTTAAAGTAGAAGTGATGTTTCAGGAGCTGCTATTTTAGATGCATTATGAAACAATATAAGTACATGTGATCTTTTAAAGTAAGTGTCACTATTTGCAGACAGATTTTTACTAATAGTTTAATTCCACATGAAGTGTAAAATGCATCCTGCAAATGTGCAGCTACGTAATTGGATAGATGTTTTCACAGATGTATATTTAATTTTACAACTTCTGAACCTTCTTTGCATTTATTAATTTGTTTCTGCAGCATCTAGATCCAAATTTTGCCACACATGCACAGCTCCAAGGAGGGCTGATTTTAATTATATTCGCACAAGTTTTATGCCAGTGTAAGTATTGACTTAAATCTAGTTTCTTAGCCTATGATTTGCATCAATATAACTTTGACTAGAATCAGACTCAGTTGAAGATGTGTGGAAATGACTTTGCCAGAATTTCCCTCTGGGTTCTTTTTACTACTGGTTGTACAGAG
>NC_143442.1:3540000-3575000 GCF_987193195.1 Phasianus colchicus | reverse complement strand
TTATAAGTTTAATAAAAAATGATGTATCACCCCTGTTTGTAAGATTTATAATTCACACGGCAGTAGTGAATCCAGAAGCCTGGCCACAATGCATTTTCTATACTTAAATCTGTTATCTACGGTACGAGGATGCTTACAACCTTGGTGGAAAGTGGCAAAAATACTTCAGTGTCTTTTCTTCACTTTTTTATTTTTTCCCCTTCCAGGAGATGTTATTAAAATTTAAAGCCTGTATCTCAAAAGGACAGAGTTACCCATGGGGTTAATGTTCTTAGCAAGGCATGTTTAGGCAAATCTACCCACTGTACTTTTATTAGCAGGTAATGAAAAGGTGTAAGTTAAAGTGTGAAAGGACTCTGTGTTTTTTGAAAACAGTACTTCAGCAAATAGCTTTATCTGGCAGAGCCTCTTTGTATTGTAATTACATATAATACAAATCTTCACAATAATTCAGAGAGAGAAAATGCTAATGTGCAGGTTGTGGCAGAAACCAAACCAAAGCAATGAGATTTGTAGTTACAGCTGATTCCCCATCTCACAGTGGGATGTGTAACAGCTTCCCCCTCACTCACATGGGCACAGGCCCCCATCTCCCTTCTCTTGGTGATCGGTAATGTTCATCCATCACCACTACAAAGTTGTTTCTGCCAAACCTCCATTCTGGGAGCGCTTCTTAAAGCATCGAATAGATAAAAAGCCCCCAGACTGTTGATTAAAGCATGTTGGAGTTTGCAAGAGAAACTACAAGGAGTTTCTAGATTTAAGTGGACTTTATATTAGAAAATAGTTGCTAACATCCTTTCCAGACCTCTGCTTACAGCTGTTCCAGTTTCAAAAACATGCAAAAAATTTATCTGACTTACCACAACAGCTTGAAGGACCAGCTTGGATAAATATGTATTTTTGTGATCTCTATTGGTTTTGCACATATGGTATCATCTACCTGATTGATTGTAAGGACTCCATTGACTAAAAACGCAAGGTATTTTGGTGTCTACATTCATTCTGAAAACACATATTCATTGCAGGGCATGCCACAATCCCATAAACGTGAAGTCACAGCCATGCATGGTGTCAGTGTCTCTCACGTAATGAATCACTGACTGATAGACCCCTTTGGAGCTCTGACACTTTATCCACCCGCGCGCGGCTGCTGCCACCCTCCAGTTCCCAGCCCGCATCCCCGACCTGCTTTCTGCTCCACAGAGAGACCAAAATGCTGCCTGTCCTCCCTGCCTTGCAGCCTGCGGGTCAGAGCAAATCTGTACTTTATTTTCTTTCATTTTATTTATTTATTTATTTATCTATTGCAAACCTTTGCAACAAATGTAAACCCGCTCCTACGGCAGTATCACCCCTCAGAGAACGTCTCGCAGTTTGCCCAGGGGTTGCACTGCCACACACAGACTCTGGGAACATTCATTCCGTGGTAAAACAAATATCTGCTTTTGCAGGGAAACGTGTTGTTTCTCCCCCCTCTATTTTACATACCTGTATCTGACCCTAATCTAGATCCCAGAGCCAATGACAGAAATATTGACATCAGCCAGAGAGAGAGATCAGATTTCGTGACACAGGGGACCTGTCCTGTAAACTCTGCTGTGTTGACAGAGCAGGTCCTGTGTTGGTGGGTCCTCCTGGGATTGTGGAGGGGTTTAGCACTGCTCCTGCTCCATCCTAGTCCATTAACTTCAATGCCAGCAGCTTACACCCTGCAATAAAAAGGGGTGGGTTCTGGTTCAGGAGAACCAGCTTACTGTAGTCAAGCCAGCTCAATTCAGCCAGGCACCTCTGCAGTGCAAAGTACCATGAACACCACAATATGGCCCAAAGTTAACAAATTCAAAAAATAATGAAACGGCTGAAATTTGATTAAAAATGTCATTGCTCAATTCCTACAGCCTATCCCTAGCTTCCCAATAACCGGAGGCCATGGCAGCGGGCACCACAGCCTGCTGCCCACCTTGGCGCAGGAATGCAGGCGTCGTGATGAAGTACGGCTGCTTAGGATTTCTGCAGCCTTTTACTTTCTATTAGAAACACTCGCTCGAAACCCAGCTCTCTGATTTTTGGTCACAGCTTTATGTCAGAAAAGGCTGAATAGGTACTTAAAATATTTTTCGAGAGAGTGAAAGAGGAAAGAGAGAGGGAGAAACCCCTGCCCATTCTTCTGAAATTTAAGTAGGCAGCCCTTGAAAGATCACTGAGAAAAGTCTGTATTTTCTCAGGTTTAACTAAATAATTTATGCATACTTTCACTTTGGCATGATGAAGCAATTTTAGCCTTTAAAACCCACAACTACTCAGGAGGGAAAAGGTCTGGTTCCTGCAAGTTAAATAATTCAAACATCCAGGTGGAAATGCTTTCAGCACCACTCCTTCCCCAGACAAAGGAGGAAGACTCCAAAACTCTGTAACACTGAGCAGAAAAGTGATAAAAGAACCAGCCCCGGATGCATTCAATATCACAGGGAAATCCAGTAATGCTTGCTTGTTAGAGGTGACCAGACAGACGTTTGGAGTGCATAAATCTGCTAGGTAAAAACACTTAGAACACAAAATTATCAGCCTGGAGCTACCACAAACATGTTTTCCAGGAGAGCATAGCATGTAATAATTAACTCCACACTCTATCCCGAGACAGAATTGGATGCTGTAGGCATTAGGGTTAGGTAGATTACAAGGGGCTGCCTCCAGCCCATGCGTACAGAGATGAGTGCACAGTGCAGCTCAACACAAGCAAGTGTGGGAAAGTGAAAACTGGGGAGAAAAGTGCAAACAGCATGCGTGTTGGTAAAAGTAGATAAGTAACAGTGACTTCACAAAATATTAAGCTCTGTTAATCAAGATGTCTCCCAGTAAGTAGCATTACTGAAATGAACGCTTGGCTCTGTACCAGGGATAGACATGCCTCTGACTGCTCTCCCCTTTGGTATGTATTGAGCAGAAAGTATTAGCAGGAGAGATAGCAGTGACCCATATATCTAAACCACTGGCATTTTCCAGTAGGAAAAACATCTGACTGTCCTTTCTAAAGGGCTCTGAGACCTCCACTGCTCAGTGTGAGCCCTCAAACCACGGCCAACACAATGTCCTGGGTCTGAAAACATGCCTTCTGCATACCTTTTCCTAGGTAGAGACCCTAACACATGATATTTGTTCCATGCACTCGCCTTCCTCGTCAGTAATACAGCAAATTAACAGTTATGCACAAGTGTCCTGTAGCCAAGTTTGCACCAGGAAGGTGCTCATGTTGGAAGGTGCAATGGGGAGCAGGGGAGGTTAGTCCTGGCCATCCCCACAGCATCTTTACCCCTAGTTTCCCCCTATTCTTCAAGATCCCTGGGAAATGCAGGGAAAAGCCAGATGTGCTCCTCCAACATCCTGCCATCCCTCCATCAAGAGCAGGGTGCCTGCAGCACACTGTCCACAACACAGTAGGGGACAAGAGCAGCTGATGCACCCGGGGCAAAAACAGCAGCTACATACAGGGCTGAGCAGACACCAAGCTGGCGCAGCTGCATGCTGCTGGCCTTCAAGGTAGGAAAGTCAAATGGACTCAGAAAACCCCATCTTCTGTGTCTGAACCTGTATGCAAGAGCTTTTTTTTTTTTTTTTCCCCTACCAGGTGTCTCACTTAATCTATGCAAAAGATGTCAAAATTAAAGCTTGGTGGCACCAGAAATACTCCAGTTGAGGTTAGAACCCATGTTATTTTAGCACAGATTTTAGTTGCTGTGTGGCCCATGAGAAGTTGCTCTCTGCCTGTGGAGTGACACCACCTCCAGAGCCTGCTTCAGACCTAGCAGGGAGCTTAAAATGTCTCTGAATTTGCTCTATCTCCTTATGCCTCGCAGCCAGATGAAGTGTTTGCATTAGGCTGGTCCTCAGCAAGCGCAAAAGCCTTATCCTTGCAGCCAAAAGGAAATGCAGGGCTGGCCATAAGAGGCTGTTGAAACCACACGTCATGTTTGGGTTTGCTGTGTCATAATGATTTTATTCTGGTTGGGATAAGTCTTTCTGCAGCTGTTTTCCTATGGAGCTGATGGCAGAGGGCAGAGGCTCGACTGATACCAAGCAGAAGGGAAGAGCACTGAGAACATGGACCTCCTTGCAGAGCAAGCATCTGTTAGAAACACAGTTATGATTTTTAAGTGTGTAAGCTTCAGAGGCATTGTAAGTGGGGAAGAGGTAAAATAAGGGATGTGGAATGAGGCTTCAGACCTCAAGCTTACAAGTATCTTCTCTTTCTTTTGATTTTCCATATTTTGCTTTTTCTAAATGTGGCACTGGCAGCAGCCTTCCCAGCAGAGATGGGGAGTTCTCCATCCCCTCTCTGAGACCAACATCACCTATCCTTGGTCATCCTGCTCCCAGTGATTGGCCTTGATGAGTGGCCTCATCCTCTAATTAACATGCCCAAATAGACGCCAGTTAGATGCATACAGAAACATCCCCAAGGACATGCTCCCTTCTGAAACAGGTCTGAAACTTCAGCCAGCACCCACCTCGAGGTAAAGGCACCAAACTTCTAACAAAAAGGATCTACTTGAAATTTAAACTTATTTGCTCTTTTTACACAGTACAGAGTACAGCTCAAGTCAGGGTCATATTTCACGGGAGAAAGTTAAACTTTCAAGGTTAATATTGCTTCTGAGCAAAGTCTACACTCGGTTTTTCGAGGCCCCTTTTTTGCTGACTTACATCTTCTACCCGTGAATCCTGACTACAGGATCTGGGCTGGAGACCTTGCATTCTGCAAAGCAGCACAATTTTGGGTGATAAAATAACCATTATATCAACGCCGGGAACAAAGCAAGCTTGGGGACTGTGTGTGAAACTCCTCCGGCGCACAAAAAGGCAGCTCGCTTGGCACCCAGCTCCGCGCAGTGAGCGCGTGAACCCGGGGTGAAAGGCCTTTTCTTCTGCTCCCGCTCTGCTCAGCCATCTACTTCTGCTCATTCATTACCCTGAGTTAAGCTCCGCAAGCTTACAGTAAACCACAGAGAGCTGGGTTTTGTCCGGAGGAATTTCGCATTAAGGATTCATTCTCCCTGGGCCTCTTCCCCCAAATCGCCAACCCACACACCTGATAGAAGCCGAAAATCCCAATCTTGCCTGAAGTGCATTAATAGGAGCTTTGATTTTTTTCTTTTAAATGTGAGAATTAGCTCCATAATCCTCCTAGTTATACTTCTAACAATATTATTTTAAGACAATTAATTCATATTTTAAAATAATGAAATTACTAGCACAAGACACTAAACTTCTTATAGTATATTAAATTGGGCAGATTGCTTCTCTCCTTCTAATTATGAATGTAACAGTTACAAAAGAAACTGTCATTTTGATAGAGTAAAAGACAATCTGTCTGACAAAAGTGTCCAACCATAATTCTAAAAAAAAAAAAAATCATCTGCAACAAGAACATGCTACTTTGTTTGATGTACTGTCTTATTGGAAACCTAATTTGCTTTCAAACTCAGAGACAACACATAACATAAGTTTGTGTGACTAATTTTCTTGGAAATATGAGTAATTAGAATAAGGGACCATTTCCATAGCAGGAACGGACAGTTTTCAGTATTCAGCTGCTGTAAGTTGTCTTTTCCCTTCCAGCTGCATGCTGCAGAAGGGAAAGGGAAGAAGGAGGTATGGCTCTGTTCAGCCTAACGCCAGCTCCCGTGTAAATTGTGAACTCCTGCAAAGTACAGAAAGGTTTATTACCTGAGGTGAGCACTCCCAGAGCTCCTGGAGTATAAAGGCATTAGCCGTATGTTCTAACAAAGTCATAAAAATCAATAAACAGGAACCCCCCACCTGTGCTATGGCCCCAGTGTTAAGTTTTATACGTGTAGTAATAGTGCATATCAATTTTCACCACCCTTCCTACGCTAGCTATTACAAGGCATACAACCACCGGAGGGACTGCGAGAGCAGTGCCATTCATCCCACAGTGTTGTCCAGATGCCAGCTCCATTGCATCATTGTCAATTTTATTCTATCTACAACTGGACAAGGCTGCGGCCCCAGCTCCTATCCACCCACTCAGAGCAGCAACAATTGCAAACTCTGTTCGACTGGTTAAAGAGTTTACCAGCCAGCTGAAAGAAAACAGAACAGTTGCATATTAATGCACCCAGCCCCTGAAAGATCACATAATGGAGCGGGAGAAACGTGTAACTGCAACCAATATGTGATCTTGTCCAGCTGCTGCAGCCTGCGGATCAGTGATCAGTTTTTTAAATGAATTAAGGCTAAGCATCAATATGCAGCCGTGCCAGGATTCCGCTGCAACTTGCTTAATTGCTCAGAAGTATAGAAAGCATGGGTCATCGTGTGTGTGTCGAAATCAAACACCGCTACAGATGTGGCAGCCCTGCCAGGTCTCAAAAATAACCACTAAATCACACTTATCTTATAATTAAAAAGAATGCCCCTGACAAAGCAAAAAAAAGAGTGTGAGCGTAAACCTTTGCCACGTATTTTCTGCTATTCATTAATCTATGGAAATAAGGGTGGCAGGTTTATTTAAGTACCAAGCAATCCAGGAAAGTTAGTTGCTTTTCATTTTCAAAGCAAGACCTAAAAAAACTTTGAGGAATATTTCATTCTACAGGCATCCTCTAAAAGTGTCAAGGTTTCTAATTACTGCCCAGAGATGACCACTGCAGACTTTAGCAAGTAATGAGAAGCATTTGAGGATGAAGGCTTTGATTCTGAAATGAGCACGACCCAAGTGTAGTCTCCCTTTATGAAAAAAAGCCATAGTCGCTTCAGTTTTAACAGGCGAGGGGGAAAAAAAAGAAACCCAGCACTTGACGATGACCCTTTCTCCCCTCTCCAACAAAAAGACAAGGAGTTTTATCTGCCTGAGGTTGCCTCTGATAGCGCTTCTGGTCCGGAAGTACCACTCATGGGCACTTAAAGCAGCATCACTCAGACGCGTAAAAATAGAATAAAATTGTACAGCAAACGAGAAATTATGCTATAACTCAAGTGTTGCGACACAAAACAAGCAAAACGACCCATCCAAACATTCCCTGGAACCGATAAACATCTAGCTGAAATTAGTGTTGCCATCAAGGTGTTGCTTTGGGTGAAGTAGAGCCTTTAAAAGCTATCTACAGCAACAGTCGCGACAGCTTTGCAGTGAAGCTAACCATTTTAGGCAATGGGAAGAAAGTAAGACCATTGTCGTTGTGAACAGCTGGCATACAATAGATAATTTAAGGGAAAGTGACCCTCATGTATAATTTTTAACTGAAGAACTGTCAAGCCCCATTAGTTCCAATAGGGCCTGGTAGTACTGAGATAGGTTTATAGGGGCATTGTATGAGAAGTTTCCAACAGAGCAGGAAAAAAAAAAAGAAAACAAAAAAACATTTTATGGGAACTTTTGTGGACTTGGAATTAATTCCTTTCTTTAAAAAAAAAATAAAACAAAAATCTTAGCTGCTGATTGAGACAACAGTATTTCTGCTTCTCTTTTCAGAAAAGAAACCAAAAAATGGCAGAAACGTCTTTTGGAGCTAGTTTAGCCATGTTGGGAGCCATACACACTGATAATGCTGAGGAATTCTGAAAGACACCCGTTAAATGTGGAAACCATGCTGCTAAATCTACGTCACCGCCTCTGCTAGTGAATAAAAAGCCAAGTAAAAGAGCAAGGAAAGGAAACAGAAGTACTTAAATGAGTGCAAATAATGAAGGCTAGAACCTGGGTAGAACATAAAGAAAGAGAGTTAGGTAAAATAAAGCTCCAGTACCATTTCTGCAGACATATTTTAGAGGCCAGTCCAACATTATAAACAATTGCTATAAAACCTGAAAGGTCCAGGTGTCGCTAAGTCATGTTTACTTTATGGCTTTCACTTTGCTATTTGGCAGTACTTCTAAGACTGTGTTGAATGATGTTGCCCTCAAAGTGCTATAACTTCCTCGCCCAGACTTAAAAGAGATACTGTAAAATTATTTAGCAACTTCTTGTGCCTTAAACAATGCTGGGATGTAATCCCAGGCCCTTCTCCTGTGTATCAGTCAGCCCTCAGTTAGATGTGGTATGTAGACGGTGGACCCATAGTGGGAATGGGGTAAAGAGGGGGTAGACCTCAAACTGCTGTTGTCAGGCTCGTGTCTCCTTGCCCAATGGGTGGTGGAAACCATAGGGAACATAAAAAAGCAAATACTGGCAAAGGTTTCGGCTTGCCTAGTCCTTCTACAGGGAAAGCAGCATGGCAGGCATGTGCTGGATTTGGGGCAGGATTTCTCCCCACTGTTATATATTATTTCCACCCAGGCCAAGCACACAGGGGCTCAGCACCAGTGGAAGCTCACTGCTAAGGCCAGTGTTGGGTTTGAGGTAAGCAGAAAAGCTGATTCTAGGCTTAACAAGTTAACTTAAGACCTATATAATCAAAAACAATACAGAATGTTATTTAAAGAAATGACAAGAGAAATATCCTTTTAAATCCAAGTAAAAATAATATGATGATAAAGCCAGGAGTTATAAGTACTGTAGATTGTCCTTTACTAGACACTATATTACATGCAGTCATTAGGCCAGCTATAAAAAGAAGGTTTAAATACTAATGTATTTTTTAATTTGTTTTATACCCTAAACAAGCAATCAATGTACATTAATAAACATAATTGTTTTTTTGGCATTTGTCCATTCGTTTAGTCTACCTTGTCAGTTCTGGCAAACACATCAGCAAAATTCAGTAACCACAAGATGCAAGAAGGAAACACCAACGAGGCCTTCTCAAACACACATAACGTATTGAATTTCTTAGCAGCTCCACTACTGATAGATAGAAACCTCCAAAGTTTGCCATCACCTTCTCCTGTCTGTCTGTCTCAGTGACTTTGACAGGCTTTTGTCCACAAATGCTGCTTTCGAGTACTAGTGCAAAGAACCTTTAACGAGGTGGTAAATATGTTTACCTTTGATAAGGTGAGCTGCCTGATAAGATAAGGTGGATAGTCACTTTTCAAATGCAAATATGCCTGGAGCTGAGGGCTTTCACCCAGGAGCTGTGTTGCATTGGGCAAAAGTCTCCTACCTCCTAATAGTTCTTTGAACACAGTTTGTTCCTTCTCGGCTTTAGTTATGAAGTACCACTCCCTAGATAGAGGTTTGCTTGCTAAGAAGGGTGCAACACTGGAGGTGAATGCGTAAAAAGTGCTCATCTCTGCTGTGCCAGTGATCAGGGTGCAGTTCCAGTCCTTTAACTGAGACATTTAAAGGTCTGAGTTTACGGACCTCCTAGAGTGCCAACTGCAAGACATCGCCATCCAAGCAACCTCCTACAGACAGAAACAACCAGGAAATACCTCGGAGGAAGAAGATCCCAATGGCCTGGTTACCCTGAGCGCTAGTGACCAGAGAAATGCATACCAAGAAAAAGCTCCACCGGGGGCAAAAATCTGCTGTGAGACCCTATAATGCCTTCTGACATCTCTACCAGGTCCTCTCTGTAGGTGACCCTATTGAAACAGCCCTGGCTGGCCCATGGGTTGCATGCCAGAAGATGGGAGGCAGCGTGGGCACCATCTGCACCACAGAAATGTCTGAAAACGTAACTTGTCGGAGGGGAGGAGAACGGCATTGTCGCAGGAAAGAGCAGAAGTCCAAAATGGAAGCTTCCACAAAGGGCTTTAACGCGCTAGAAAATGTATGAAAACATGAATAAAAGGTAGCTTATTCAGTGTCAGCCTTACATATTTATAGTTTAAAAATTAGTCAAAGTTTATGTCCCGAGGTTGCACCTACAGGAAGCCAGATGTGTGCCTTCTGCATGTGACCTAAGACAGGCCTGGAGCAACAACTAGATAATTTCTCGCTCATACTCCACACCGTCGATCGCGGCGGCTTTCTGAGGTGAGAGAATCTGACAGCACTAACTCTCCAGGGCAGAACTTTCCAGTCAAGTGGATCAACGGACTGAAAATCTCTTATGAATAGTCATTAGGCCTTCATTACAAACCCCTCACAACCCAGTTCTCTTCTCGCAACCAAATGCCTTTTGTCATCTTCACAAGGTGCATCATTTAATTACCAATTGATTTCTTTATATATGACAACATGTCAGATAGCAAAATACAGTGTATCTCCCTTAGGGGGAGAAGTCTGTTAACTATCAGCGCGCCAGATTACAGAATTTAGCTGCAAGACAGTTATTCCCTCTGCCGCTCCATTATTTTAACTCACTTTCTGGAGCTTGGAGTTGGTCGGCGAGGAAAGGAGAAAGGCAGGGAGCATCGCAGAGCCAATTTCCCCCGTTCTCTCAAAAAAATGGAAGCTCACATCCAACAGTTCTCACTCTCTTTGGGCACAGCCGCCACGCACGCACATATGTACGTTGGCATTGGCGCCTATATGCACACAGAGCAGAGCTGAAGCACGACGAACAATTGTTCCCATTATCCCAGGAATTTACCCAGCTTCTGACTTTGCTAGCACACTGAATCTTCCCCTTCACAACTGCGGCCTGATAATCAAGCCAGTACTGTATTAATAAGCTGAATAATAAGGGAATTTCAGAAATGTACAGGACTATTATACCGTAACAATAAAACCTCAAACTGAGTAAACCAGAGCACTGCTGAAGGTAGGCGTCAGAAAATAATGAAACCAGTGTTGCAGTAATGCCCTCCATTGTATGGCAGTGTAAATGCCTGCTTCTTTCATGCACAGAAGCTACATTACACGAGTCCGAAATGTTCTCAGAGCATCACTGTGCCTGGTTGTGATAGAACCTGGCACCAGCAAGCACTGAAAGCTGACATTATACTGTAGGATGTGCTGCAGGTGTGCAGGCCTGCGAACGTGCTCTAATTACATATTTTCCTGCAGAGCAACAATTAAGGTCGCCAAAATAATTGCCAGTTTCTTAATCCCTCTCTAACAAGACTGACATAAGGAACAGTTTATTTTTCTCTGGTTATTTTAGAAGTGCTCCTCAAGATTTTTGGTTTTTCTAGCACACTGCATAAAACTAATTCTTATGTTCAAATGTGTGATTATACACATTGTTGCTGCTGGGATTTTTTTTAATTTATTTTTAAAGCTCAAACCTTTTTTAAATTCTAGTACTACTGAAATAATGAAGAAATGCTGATTGTATAACCTGGTAAGCTGTTTCAACACCTCCTCTGTGAGGTAGGGTCTTATGTTTCCTTGCTGTATGCTCTTGTTCTGATGTGGTTTTGGTGCTCTACTCCAGGACTGCCAGCTCCTGGCCACTGCTCAGAGCCCTGCATAGGGATATCAGAGCTGTGCTACCCCAGTACCTCAGTATTACAGGGTCCCGTCTGTGCTCAATGAAGAATCACCTTTATTTTCATTACAATTGGCCTTATCTACTGTGGGAGACGTTACAGAGACTTCTTTCTAAGCGGCATAAAGCACTTGACTTCAAACAATTGAAACAATTGTAGTACATGAGACAGAAAGGAGATGTCTAGTGCATCCATTTGCAAGGCTGATGCATTAACAGCAACCATTATACATTGTAGTTATACATAACCCTCTCACAGACCTTGGGAATAGTGGCCAATGTGAGTCAAACTCAAAGCTGCCATCCATGGCCACAAGTCAATTGATTTTCTTCAGGAAGCACCCAACAACACAAGCCAGGACACCACCTCCCCCTTCCCATGGCTCCCTCCCTCTGTAACTTTTACAGACAAGAAAAATCCATTGGAGAAGGCTGTGGTCTCAGGGCCCACACAGTGCCCTTCTCATCTTGCAGTGCCTTTGAGTTTTGGGGCTCAAAACTGAAGAAGCTGCCTGGGACACCCAACCTGGAAGACACTGGGGTGAATTCTGCAGGATTTGGGTCAAGTCCACAGGCCCTACTTTGCCAACAAAGTCAGCAGTGTTTCTGAAGATGGCTGGAAGGCTCTAAAAGATATTTTATAGAGGAGCACAAGGGCATTTGTGTTCGGTCATGTCCAGACAAACCTCCACTTCCCAGTTGAGCCAAAGGTTAATAGTCTGTTCTTGATTACCTTTTTAAATAGTTTGAACTCTCCTAACTTTCCAGTAGAGCCTACTGTCACCACTCTACCTATGCACGTATCCTAACAATGTCAGAATAAGAACTGCTTATGTCAGGACTAAATTTATCTGAGCAACACCAAAGATTAAGCAAAAAATGCCACGCAACACCAGTCAAAGGATGTCCAGCACTATGCCACATAGATTGGCTTGACGTGCAAAATCATATTCAAACATCTGAGAATATTAGCATTAATGAAACAGGCAGGACACTCTTTGATAATTGTTGGCAATCTGAAAACTTAGCTCTGAGGACATTAAAAGTAAACTGCTATCGTCCAATTGCCAGTTTTAATCCTGCTGATATGAACTGCCATAACCTGTTAGCATTTGACATTTAACAAGACAGCATGAACAGAGACTTCTGCTTGGCATTGTAGGTAGATGCCCACCTTTGCAAAGTGTGTTATATGCATGGAAACCTCCAAAGTGATACTAACACCACAGACTCCTACCAAGTTACTGGTTCTAGTGCTAACTGCACTATTCACTTTCTGAATTTCTCTCTCTTTCCTACACTTCTCTTGCAGTCTTCCTTCAATACACATGAGCTAATCAGTTGCTTAGACACCCGTCCTCATAAAGCAGTTTGCATCTCTGTATATTTCACCTGCAAAAACCACAACAGCAGTACTGTGATACATGAAAATTGTACTTATTACTTTGAAATGCTCATTGATTTACTCTGCAAGTGAAGAAACAAAGGAAATTTAAACTTTAATGGATATTAAATTATTTGCAAATGAATCATTTGCTCTTCTAAAAAGGGACAAATGTATTTTGTTCACTTGAAAGGTACTTAGAAAGACTGCTTGGGAGTGATAAAACTCATAAAACTCAGGGTCACATACAACCAGCTTAGACTTTTCAAACCTGGTGATTTCATTAAGGCTGGGTATGAAAGGACGTGGTGAGGCTCTCAAAGGACTGAGCACCACACAGCTTGACCCACGCAATTCACAGGCCATGAATCTTCAGGCTCCAGCTCCTTTGCTGTACCAGGAGATTTGGATGTAGGCACCTGGGGACCCAGGTTTGCAAGTCCTGGCCTTGCTGGCTGCCTGTATGAGGCAGGGCAGAGCTGTGTCCCTAGAAGTGGCCCAAATCTTGGTGACCTCACTCACGTGAGCTTTTGCACTTGTGTTGATGGGGAAGAGTTGGCCCTGTTTACGTCAAAGCGCTTTGAAGGGAAATATTTTAGGTTTTGATCAAAACCTCATTTACATTCTTACAAAGAAACCGTGAAGAGTTATAAATGAGCTGTAGTGTATATTATAAAACACATTTTAAAAGTAACACATGCTCAGCAATGGAAAACATTTAAAAAAAAAAAAAGTACATGCAATATCCAAGACGAACATTTATGTTGAGCAGAGATCACGCGAGAAAACATTCCACAGGCATAACTTTGCAGATAATCAAAGCCAAGTATTAATAAATTTTTATCAGTCCACCTTCTAAACAATATTTCAGTAGATTTCCTTTCACACAGTGATATTTGTAATAAATGTTCTGCCTTTGTTTTAAAGTCAGTCCGTAGAAAGATGACATCAGCTTAGCAAACAATAAAGTGCCTGTAATATTGTCTCCAGAGGGCTGTTACATTTACTTTGTAGCAGTAAAATTCAATTTTCAAAAAACACTACATGAATGATGTTAGGTTATTAACCCTATCACCACCGTAAAACATCATCATTGTGTGCAGAATGTAGGTCACTATCTAGGAGCTATAAGTTGGTTTTTCGTTAAATAATCCATTTAAGCTGCTTTTCTTCCCTATAGCTTGGGTTGTGTCCCTTCCTTTTGAGAGAAAAAAAAAAAAGCAGTCTTGTTTTAATCTGAGCGAGCACACTTATTACACATCGCATTTTAAGGTGTTCTTCCTTTGTTACTTTCAGATTTCGCCGCACACTTTTGAAGAGTCACTCTGTGAATTCTCGCCATTCAGAGCCGCTCTGAAAGAACACGAAAACCAAGAGCGTCGCAGCAGCCCGCGCCGGCGGTGACTTGCACAAGTTTCAATTTAAGGAGCGATAAGAAGATCTGCAGCTACAAACTCTGAGTCATTCTGAAATTTCAGCACGCTTGAGCAGCAGCCGTACCGATTTGGGGACGGCTCCCAGCTCCTGCCCCTGCGCCTTCCCCCTCCAAAAGGAACGGAGCACAAGAGGGATCCGCCAGCAAACTGTCTGCAGGCCAAAGCTGGCGAGTCACATGGCTGGGTATAAAAGAGGATTTGCATACCTGACGCAGCTATGGAAATATTCCCTGTCCGACAAGGGGTGAAAAAGGAGTCCTGATGGCTGGCTGGCAACAGCATGCAAAGGGTTAACTAGTTAAACTTCTACCACCCCCCACAGCAACTTTTCCAAAAGCTGACAATAAGTAAAAGAAGTGCTGGTTATCCATTTTTTAAAGGGATGGGATTGGTTTTAGAAGAAAGGGAAAGAGGATCAAACACCTCAGAGCAACAAAAGGTTGTGTCAGAGGGCCCTCAATCACAAACCTCCTTCAACAAGAGATATTCCAACCTTCCAGAGCAGTTACCCCGGCAGCACGGCTAAAAAGTGCCCTGACATGAAAAGAACAAAAACAGAAGGGACAGAGGTAGTTATTGTTATGCACACTCCTCTTTTTTGCTTGGGCTTTTTTCTCCCCCACAAAACTTTTTGCATAAGCTGTTAGGGAAAAAGTAATAGTGCTGCTTATTGAAAAGAAATCTCCCCCCCCTCCTTTTTTTTTCCCCCCTGCATCTCCTACCTCCTAGGTTGTGAGGTATACCCAGCAGATTCTCAGCAAAGAACACCTGATGAATGGGAAGGTCAGCTCCACGAATATTTCAAAAGAGGCACCCGAAATTAATAAAAGTAATTATGAGAGTGTAAATGTATCCTGGTTTTCACCGCCCCCCTGAACACATATTTGACTTTTTTTTTCCTCCAGACGAGCTAAGTTGTGCGTGCACAAAGAATGTAAATTATTTGTGTTTGTGGTGTCAGGTCTTGGAGGTATCTTAACAGCGTGTAAGAATTTTCCACTTAAATGTAAATTATTAACAAGTCAGAGTTTTCATTTGTTTTATCTCCTGATGTGCAATCTAAATAAATAAATGGCACATTTTACGGCGTTCACCACCCACTTCTCTGCTTTTTCAGAAAGATATTTTCTACACGCTACCTCTGCTTAAATAGGGTGGTGGATCATCCGCTCTTTCATCATTTATCTTTGTCTCTGAGCTCCTGAGGTTTTTTTTTTGTTGTTTTTTGTTTTTTTGTTTTTTGTTTTTTTACTAAAACAAATTTACCTCCAGTACTTCATCAAGTTTTCCTGTGTAATATCACTAAGTAAACAACACAGCAGTTTATTCATAAAATATTCATATTTCAAAATGTTCCTTCCCAATCGCCCCTCCTGGGTTTACCTATGTTTACAAATATGTAAGCCTTGTTAATATGCCTTGTCTGGGGAATGGTGAGCAGTGACCCTCCTTGAGGCAGAGCTCTGATGGAGAAGTGTATTATTTCAGCTGGGAGAACAGCAAAGCTCGGGGATGAGACTGATTGATTAAGACCAGATGGATGGCCACACATAGGTGTGACAAAAATAGAAACGCATTGCAAACATTCCTGGCATTGTCCTCCTGTGGTCTGGAGGTGGATGGACCCGGTGGTACCTTATCTACCTCCCGATGGGCTCCAGAATTGAAGAATGTTAATGAAAGCTAACTCTCCTTCACCAGCCTTACAGTGACACTTATTGCAATGAATCGAGTTTAAAATTGTATCTTGAATATAAACCCTGGGTTCCCCCGATCGAAAAGTGACAGCTGGCATGCCACTAGAAAGGACTCGCACTCGTTTCCATGAAATTAATTTGAAGTAAAGAGCTCAGAAAGAAAGGAAAGAGAAAGAAAGAAAACAAACACACCATACCCACATCCTCTCCTTAAAATTAAACCTTCAGAAACCACATAAAGGAATAAGTGCAAAATGAGTGACCTCTGGTTTGGAGAGGAATGTCTCATCGAAACCTTCTCAGCTTCAGTGTTTATTGGCCACAAATTGACCAGCCCTCTCCTTAATGCTGTGGTTGTTCCTCATGGAAGTCACAGCCACCTTCTTGCAGCCAGTGGTCCTGGTGTACAGGGGAGAGCACCTCCCCAGCCCTTCCCACCATACCTGCACATCCTGCATCTCCTACACTTTCCGTCCAAGTGTTTTCTGCCCTGGGATATGAGGCACGTATCAGATCAACACTGCTAAGTGAACCCCCCCTTTCACACTGAGAGCCAACAGCACCCCAAGACAAGCAGAGGAGGAGGGGAGGAGTATATAATAGGCCTCTTTGTACCACTTTCTCTCCTCTATCTGCCCCTCACCGTGACTGAGTCACACAGCCAGCCACAAGGCTCAGCCCTGACCCCAGAAAGAGCTTTGAATCCCAAGAATGATCTCAAGACTACCCTTTGCACAATCCTTCTCCAATCTCATGACAACCAATGCAAAAGACAGAAGAAATGAGACCGCCAGACCCTCTCTTCATCCCAGAAAGTTCTTCTCTGCCCCACAGTGAGCCTGCAGCCAGTCCTGCACCGATTACCTACTTGTTAGAAATCCTCTCAGGTTTCACAGGCGAGCGCTGGCCGGTGGGTTCCGACCGCCTTTCTGGGCACTCTCACACATGCAAAAGGCCTGTGATGGATCAGGGGCTCCACCATTCACTCTCCACTTTAAGCAAAACCGTTCCTAATATACCTTTTCATACGTGAAGCATAATGAATGTACCTTTTCTTATGCGCGTACAATACTGTACTTTCACCCACTGGCAAAGAAGTTCGCTAAATTACTAAGAGCGTTTAAAGAGGTGGCATTCATTGTAATATACAAAGGAATTTAAAGCACATTTACAAATGAATCGGCAGGCATGCCAATAAGAAAAAACAAGTTTAAATGTGAAATTAAAAAAATATATGAAAAAAATGAGGATCGCTTGAAATGATCATTATGATAAGAAAATGTCCATTCTGCAGGCTGAAAACTACTGAATTTCTCTTCATCTGCAATTCAGGTGACCACAGTTTTGAAGAAATATTCCTTTCCTTGGTTTCCTTCTCTCCTCCCTAACTGAGTAATAAAACATAGACTAATTTAAATAAGAATCATTATGCTCAGAAGGCCTCCTCTGGCTGGAAAACTTTTGTCCCATAATCTCACTCCCACATGACTGCCATAAGGGTGACACTGAAATCAAACTCTACTAAGGAATTTTCTTTTAGATACAGTAAAAATATAAATATCAGTTTTGAGAAAGAAGTCCTATAGTTTAGGTAATGGAAGAAAAATACTCATGAGAGAAACCTCTTGACTTTGCTGCTCTGTTCCCTGTGTTGTTTCCTCATCCAGGTTGTTACTAGCCTATGAAAACAGCTTTTAATTTTACCCATTTCTGGACATATCTGTCACACACACAAGTGAGATAGCAGCTAGGTTTCAACTTATCTCTTCTTTACCACCTCAGCAGCAGGTTTAAAATAGATCACACTCGTTTAGCTGTGCGCAGCCAAGGTGTGCTTTGCCATGCCGAGCAAAACCCAATAAAGCAGAAGCAAGTCAGAGGCAGCTTGCCTCCATCTCCAACATGAGCTTTTCCTATGCAACATCTCATGGAATACTTCCCCTCACTTGAAATGCAAGAGCCACAGCAGCTCTTGCAAGTAATTCGTGACTCGTTTCAGTGCAGCAGTGCTGGGAGCCTTGTTTTTACACTGCTGTCGGGCACTTTCTGTTTGCTGTTTATCTGTTTCCTTAAAACTCCCACTGCCAGCCCTGCCCCACGCATGGACGGCATGCATGTGGCACAGCAGCTCCCACGCGCCTCTGCCGGTACAATGCCACTTTGTTCTGCACACCGCCAATCCTGCCCATAAAACTGCATCCCCAAATTCTTCACGGGTGCACATGATGAACAACAATATATGGCCAGCCTCGCAGACAGCTCTCAGTGGCACGCCATCTATTTTCACACATGCTCTGGATCTTACGGTGTCAGTCCTATGGTTGTTACACGCACAAAATTCTGAAAGTGTCTTTTCTGCTACTTTTTAAGTAAATTAAATACTCCCATTGCCTCCCAGGCAATTAGGATGAAGCCCTAAGACTAGCTTGGAGCAGCGAGACACCGAGTGGTATTTGGCATGACATATTTGTGGTTTGGTGAAATCTCAAACGCAAGCACACACACTCCCCAACTTTGCTTTTGGTGACATATCAGGGAAACGGCTATTTTTACACTAACAAAAAAAAAAAAAAAAAAACTCTCTATGAAATTAGGCTCCATTTTAATGAAAAGGCAGCTTTGCTTGACAAAACATATGCGTTTTATTAACAGTATTAATAGAAATGGGCCCGCTTTCAAACTCACGATGAAACGTGACAAAGCCTGGGGCCAGATTCTCAGCTCCACTTCAGACACCACTCAGTAGGACAGCCGCCATGCCCCCAGAACCCCCCTCCTGGAAACAAAATACCTCCCAGCACACCACAAGCACCCCCAGGGCAGAAGCTGGGTGAAATTCAGGTCCTACCTCAAGTGGAGAAGATGATCTCTACGCCATGGGTCAGCCAAGATGGGTGTATAAGATGCGCCTACATGTTGGTTTTTCATTTGTTTTAAGAGTGCTTTCTGCTCTCCAAGATCAGCCATGCAAACAACGTTCAGCAGTGGTGCCCATGCATCAACAGTAGCTGATGATGATGATGGTGGTGTTAGGAAACACACACAAAATCCCTGAAAGCAAGGCCAGATCTGCCCAAAGAGAGACACCCTATCCCACTAGAAGTTATGTGAGCAGCAATAAAGGGCACCTTGCACTAATCAAGGGGATTAAGCTGATGAGCACAGCACCTGAAACAACTTTGCTTCCCCCCCTCCAGCCCTGGCAGAGAAAGAGGGCTCTCACAAGTAAATAAACCCACGCAGCTCTTTTCCATTTTGATCATTTCTTGCTATTTTACTAAGTTGCCAGGCACACAGAAGCCTTAACCCCAACAATACTCATGTGAAAACACCAGGCTTTGGTGGTTGTTGTTGTTGTTGTTTTTCCCTTGTTTGACTTAGTAAATGTTTTCTGGTTCTAAATGAGTGGGTATCAGAGGTGCAGTATTTCACAGACCAGTGGGTCACTGCCTGATTTTGCACCATATTTAGATATTACAAGTTCCTCTTGTTACAGATAGCACACAGAAAAGTGAGCAGCTACAGACAGTTCTCCAAACCAATCATCTCTGGGTATATTTATTTTATGATGATGACGATGAAGTAGCTCTTTATATATTTTCTATTGTCTTCAGTAGAGATTTACTCATAAGCTGACATACAAAACCTGCCTGTTGGCCTATTGATATTTCTTTTGCAGTGAGCAAGCAGTCAATATCCTATTTTGAATATAACTTTAAAAAATGATATTACCTAAGAAAAAGCTGGTGCTGTTCCTGATAAAATATACTGTGGTGGGGCTGAAAAGTGCATGCAAAGCAAGCTGCATTATTAGAATGTTTAAATATTAATTATACCACTGTGTAGTAAAGATGATCAACTGTGAGTGTCAACTAATTTTCTAAAAGCTGCAATGTTGGATTTCATCTAAACTTCTATTGTTAAGCTAAAAACTAAAAGCCCAGCAAGTTTAGTCTACTGGAGTGTGTTTATTTTTATTGGTTTCTGCATAATTTTTTTTTAGCATAAACCAACTTTAACCCCTTTACTGTAATCTCTGCCAGTAGAACTCCAATAGCACATCATAAAATTCCTATAATTCTTCAAAGCAATGTTGCTGGAAAAGAAAAAACACGGGCACTTTGCAACAAACGCCAACTACGAGATTCAGCCAATTAAATTTAACTCTTGCAGGCTCATTCTGCTGACGATATATGCACAGATATACATTTCGCCTTCCCTGCGAGCGGCTCCTGCTGCGAGCAGCCTCGTTCCATTGCGTGAAAAATACCGCTCAGGTGGTACCTAGCACGGGCGTGTGAGAGAGGCTCAGCAGACAGATGGGGAGGCAGATGTACAATGCTACATAAAAGTAGAGAGACTTATCTTATTTGAATGCCTTAAGTGACGGAGCGCAGGCGGCAGGGGAATGGGCAGAGGGTGGGGAGCAAAGAGTTAAGCGAAAAATGACTGTCATTGCTCTCTCTGCGAGCAGCAATTGCGTTCTCGGACTTTTCAGACGAGCCACAAGATTCGAGCGAGAGAATCACTTTGAGAGTCTTATGAGAAGACAAAGAAATAGTGTGTGCCGAGGCTCGCAGGCTTCGTTCCGTCACTCATGGATGCTCTGCCAGGATTTCCCACCTGAGACAGATTGCGACGCGTGTTCGAATCACTCATGCACGAGAAGCAATACACAAGTTCAGTGTAAAGCCACTTTAAAAGCTCATCGGGTGCATACTTTACTTGTACAAAATACCTTATTCATGATGGAGCAGTGAGGGCCTAGGTAATTACTTGAATCAAGGTGGCCTCAGAAGTGTTTAAATCTACAAGGACACTTAGAGCATGAATAATGCAAAATAATTTGCATCTAAATTTTTTAAGTGTTCTTTATTCAAAAACTAAAATGCAGTTCCGATTAAAGTTTGATGAGTGAAAGCTGAGCACTTCATACCCACTGTGAAACGTCTCCTATTTGTGGAAATTATTTCAGACAGTGGTAAAGGGACAAAAGAGATCAAAAAAAGTTGGTGATTAATCTGCATTACTTTTAAGCCATCCTTATTTCATGATGTTTGGTGAGTAGGAAGTCAATTTTGGGACTCGCTGATCTGATACCATCCACATCTCATGCCTTTAAAGCAGCGATGTTGAAGGCACGGACCTAATTATTAGCCAAACAAAATAACTATTCTTCTGCATTCGACGACAGTGCAAAGCAGCTCGTGGCTCTGGAATTTGTCCGGTATCTCTTAGTGCAATTAATCTCTCCTCTGATGCCATCAGCCTCTTTGGAAATGCCTTACATGCAGAAAAGCTCTCACTGCCTCTCAATCTACGCGCTTATAAGACACGGGCTTACATTTCTTCACTTGGAGCGCGTTGCATCTCTTTCTTCTGAATTTACCATTGACAGCATAAACTGCTGCGTGCATCATCAGCTCGGCACTTTATTATATCATCTCCATTTCTATTTTAGAAAGTGTTGAGCAACCCCCATAAAAATTGTTAAAGAGGAAGGATTGAACAAGACAAATGTTTTGTAATGTGCTTGCTGAAAATTCTGCCTTGCTTTGCCCGGGTTGGGAGCATGGGAGAGGGAAGGAGTGAGGGGAAGCCCATAGGGAACAGTCACATGTTTCTACAGGGAAGCTCCCATCCCACAGCTTGGCTCCTTCTGTGGGGAAGCAGCGGTGGAGCATGAGGGATGTTTTCCCACAGGCGGGTCAGGAAATCTGCTGGGATCGACCAGGTTGGGTTCTGACAGACAGTTAAAGTTTTCAGTGCTGGCTGCTGCAAGCCGCTCAACTTTAAAGGCCCCTTTGCAAAGGAAAATCATTTTTCTGCTGCAGCCCTTATAAAGAATAAGGACTTCCAATTTATTGCAGGCTCGAAAGCTGGCTGCCACTTTATTGGACTTTCAGATGAGTGTGCTAGCCACGCTTTCTTAGTGAGAGTATCTGCTATGTTTTCTCGGATTTTGAACAATGAGAACATTTTTTTAACTCATTGAACAAAGATTTCCCCAGCAACAGACCCCCTGCTCAGCAGGTCACCTATCTTTGCGACAGTTTTTCTTTTCCCACGCTAACCCTAGGGCTCATTTGCATAAGGTCTCTGTTGTGACAATTAGTTTCAGGTGAGCTGATTTCTATGAGGTTTGCCCAAGACGATACACAAGCTCTGGGCCTCCCTGATCCTGGCCCTAATTGCGACTGACTGGCACCAGACACAATCACCCTCTTGATTCAGCAAATTGTCCTGCAAGTAGCTTGTTGTGACCCCGCAATGCACAAATCATATCATGTCAGCCAGGCATAGTAAACAGTGAATAAAGCAAATTCAAAAAAGCTTTCATAATAGCACCTCCATCTTCTAACCCCAGTTGGGCAAGATGAATACAGATTTAAGCTATATCATATCTGCGCGTTGGTGGAAAAGGTGCTGCTGCTCCAGCAAATAACTTGGCTACGTTGTCTTTTTTTTTAGTTTACTTTTTAATTCACTCTGGGGAAAAAAAAAATTGGCATTTCCTCACTCTGTCACCTGGGGAGAAATCCCCCAGGTAGAGGATCGGGGTGGCTGTGAACATTTCCCAGCCGGTTGCTTTGGAAGTAAGCAATATGCTCCTCCGTCATCTCCACAGCTACAGGGCACATCAATATGCACATTAGCTGGCTCCCAGTAGTCTCTGCTCAGTTTAAAAAGCAGCAGAAGCCACCAGAGTTGTGGCACCACAGTTCTTGCAGGTCTGGGAGCCCAGAGAGGAGCCGGGTGTCTGCAGTGCAGGAGACCTTTGCAGGGGACATCGCCCTGCAGAACTTCCTGCTTTAGCTGGGCAGTAACCTCATAGAAGTTGGCCCAGAATTTGCTTGGGTGTTGACCAGTGAATCCACGTCAACCAGTAGACACACACAGCCTCAGAGGTGGGCAAAAAAAGAGCAAATAATGAATAAAATGCAATAAATGCAAAGTTAACGATGATGGAGAAATACCTTCCACCAGGCCAGGGCCGTTATGCTAACGACAGTGCTGCTTTTATCTCTGATGAACTCTGATTTCATCCCTTTGAGTCACCGTTTTTGTGTTCTTTTTTATATGGCACTCAGCTCTTTCCTGTCGGACCTGTGACCCGTGCCCCGTGAACGTGAGTCAGGACAGGCTCCAGATTTCTGCTTTTAAATGAAGTCCAATATATAAAGTATTGTTCACTATGAGAGAAAACATCGCTGCCCTGTGAAGGGCAAACTGAATTTGGACAGGTATGAAGACTCCCTGATTTTAGAGAGGCTGTGTGAGGGCAGGATCAGGCCCATTGAACGTGTTGCAAAATGATTATTATGTGTATTAGATCAGGCTATTAGTTTTGGACTACTTTTAATCTCCTGGGGAAATACGTATTTACATTTGTTTTTTCTTTACCCGATGCAAATTGCTTTCTCAAATAAATAGTTATGTTAAAAACCCTAGTAAAAATGTGTTTCAAAATTATTCACTGAACATGGCCAGTAGCCAGTGCAAAAGGTCAGCTTGCCAGCTCCAGCAGCTTTGAGCTATGGTCAAGGTAAATATATACACAAAAGAGCATCTGAAGCAGTTCCTTTCTGTTAACTGTGCAATCTTATGGACTGACTATAGGGAAAAAAAAAAATAGGTAAGAGCAAATAAAAAAATCTCTGTTGAGAGCAGCAGCACCAAGTTTTATCCTTAATTGCAGGGTGACAAGCTTCATTCTTTGCGTACCAGTCAATTGTACTGGTTGAAAAGTTATTAAGTCTTCTCATATTATTGCCTGTATATTTTCTGAATTAATTAAAGCAAAGTGGGAAATACCCCTCAGCCTGCCATGCCATCCCTGCCATCCCATGACATCATGGGCTCCTGAGCTTTCCAAGTCTACGGCAAATTTATTCCTTACTCTCCGTGCTGCTAGATGTCATTTTATGACAGGGAAACAGAGTAGGACATGAGCTTTGGTTGGTTCTTCTCATGGAGGTGGGAACCCACCTATGTCCCTTTGAGTCCCATCCAGCCCTCCTGTTGCTTTCCATATGTGACAGAGTACACTCAAGGAAGGAAGAGTGCTCAGTGCCTTACTACCATAAAAATCTCCATGGGCACTTGGGACATGGCAAGGGTATCATACCATAGCCACTGTAAAAACCCCACTGGGGCCTGACTTTGTGGTATAACCCCATCATTTTGTGGGATAGCTCCATCACTTTGTGGGACAGCCCTAACCTTCCCTGCCCCAATCACTGCCGCAGCGGTGGCGGGTCCAAGGTGGTCACTCACTGCTCATGGGCATGGCTGCAAATGCAGAAGGAGAGCCCCCTCCAGCCTCGCCTGCTCTGTTGTTAAAATGCATGGCATTTTTATTTTGTCCAGTGATCGTGCTAATGCTTTTCTTCCTCTCTTGCAACACAAACCATGCTTTTACGGTTAAAGTAACGTAATGAGCTGCCGTTGAACTTTAACCTTCTGAAACTCTGCTTCCAATGTCAGGCAAAACTTTTAGATTTTTAAGTAAATAAACAGTTGATTCTGACAAAAAAATGACTATTCCCTGAAGGGACATTTTTGTGAAACCGCGCCAGGTACAAAAAAATGTATATTTTTTGGCTTGGTCATGAAACTGTCAAAACACAATTCTAACATGTTTTGCTGCATATGTAATTTTTTTCCCACAGCTCTTTCCGAGCAATGCTTAATTCCGAATTCTTTCTGCACCCAGCTCTTGCAAAGGAATCAATAGCTGCGTGAGAAGTTTGGGCAGAGCTCATAGGTAAGGGAGGTGAAACTGCAAGGAGAAAGGAAGAGGACAGAAATAAGATAAAGCCTGGGAAACTTGGTTAAAGTGTCCCCTAAATTATGCTTTCAGGGTGAAGTTCACCTTCAGAAGGAGCTTTAGGGATCCGAGCAGTGAGCAGCAGGTTGTGTGCAGGCCTTGGTACAGGGGCTGAGTTTTGCCCTCTGTGCTTAGGTACCTTGCTTTCATTTTATTTTTAACCGTGCTGACTTTTTTATACATGTGTACATGGAAATCCCAAAGTATCTCGATCAAAGTTGTGATTACAAACTTCACTTTTGCTAAAAACAGCTACAGCACTGATCTTTAATATAATAATATATTTTCCTGAATGCCTGAGCTGTTTCATTTCCAGCAACTGAAACAGAGACAATTCTTTGTATGTTGAAGTGTGTAATTATCGTGTATCCAAAAGGGAGGGTGTAATTTTCACATCTGATTACAAGGGAAGAGCGTAAGTGAAGCTGCCTCGGTAAACTTACACTTGTTTACAGAGAGCAATACCTTTGATATTAAAAATTCTAAACATGTAAAATGCTGGAAAAAATCAAGATTGTCATGCACCATAGCTAAACAACAACAACAACAACAAAAAAAAAAACCCAAAGCATTTGTTTTGGCATAGCTACAAATGAAAAGTCCATTCTTCTGAACTTGTGCTGGCCCTGCTCGCTTGAGATGTTTGCTAAGAAGACTTAGAAATTGTTTTTGCACAGTGTGCTGTACTTGTCGTGTTGAAGGTTAAGAAGTTAAAGCTCCGGCTTTAATTTAAAAAGGGGAACTTCAAATGTTTCTGCTGTTTATAACTCTATTTGGTCAGTTTAAACTAGAGAAATGCTTTTCATATTTGACTTCGTCTTCACAGAATTTACTTCTCCTAAACGCAACTGCATTTGCTTTCAAGTTGCTTTTTCTTTTTTTTTTGCATATCAGCTCCCCCCTGTTTCTTTCTCTTTTCTCTTTTTCTTTTCTATTTTTTTTCTCTCTTTCTCATGCACACAGTCACACAGACACCCAGACCCACACTGCTGATTTACCTTTGATAAACTAGCTTCTGCTTATGTGAAATTATTATTTTTTGGCCACGTAGGAAAAGATGGTATCAAGGAAAGACAGAGCTGTTACAGTGAATATCACTTACCAAGGAGATTAAAGATAAGCAGAAAGATCACACTACAGGTAGAGGGAAAAACTGCTGAAAAACCAAAAATGATATCAGAAACCTTTTGAAATGATGTAAAAGCGTGATTGCTGAGGAGTTACTGTAGCATTTTTAGAAACCAGTAAGAACTGTCTGCATGCACTGAATGTCAAAGCATGATAGTCTCATTGCTGACCAAGGAGGAGAAAGGAAAAAGGAAAGAAAGGAAAGAAAATTATTTTTAATATATGGAAAATGCAACTTTTCATTAGATAAGAAAAGAAATGATGTTGTTAACACGTGCAACATCTGCCAACAAGGCCATAAGACTCTGCTTTCTCAAGTATCCTTTTCTGCTCCCATAACATTAACTCCCTTACACCATATTCTCATTCAAAACATCCTGTCCTTAGGGAAGAAATGCCCACCAGGACAACTAAGGGTTTTGAAAAATAAAATGTAACCAAGTAATAGCAGTAATCTGAGTTAAGGATGCATCCCGTTACTTTGAAAGTGTTTTTGTCTTGTGCAGAAAGACACAAATGCAAGGGCTACCAAAAGCAATTTAATACCAGGTGGGGGTTGACATTAATCTTTTATGACAATAATATTGTGGTGTTACAGTAGGGCCAAAATGAATATCTCCTTGTACACATAAACACTTCCCAAAGAGTCTGTGCCTGTCTCAAAAATACACGGATAGAAATTGATGTATAGCCTCAAATTCGTAATGAATATGATAATATAAATAGCCCTCAGTCGTGCACGTAACCACGCCGACCTCCCTTTGCTTCCCAGAGATATGATCTGGGCTCATCACCCCGACCCCATTCCTCCTGGCAGGGAGCGAGGTGCCCCAAGCTCGGTCCTACACCACAGCAGTGCCTGGATTGCATGCGTAGGCCAGCGGTGGAGGCAGCATTCATGTCCTTAAAACAGCAAATTAATGTCTGTGGCCCACTAATCAATGCTGGGCGCACTCCGCATTTTTCACTGAGTTGTTAGAGTACATTTGCTTATATTTTGCACTATTTTAATTTAACCATATTGATCAAACTGAACACTCAATAAGACCCTAGGCACCTTAGCCTTATTAAAATTAGTCAACTTGAAGTAAGTGAGCTGAGGAAGTAATGGAAACTATTCAGAGATTTAAATACAGGGCAGCTCACTTAAATAAATACCTGTTAATGAAATAAATCTGTATATGCACATATTTTCTCAGAAACAAATGATTAAGGGGCCCTTCAGAAGCGTGCAGTTCACACAAACCCACTCGTTCCAGTGCTCCTGGGACTGGCTGTGCTTGTGGAGTTAAACTTGGGGAATCTGCGCTGACCTTTTTTCACCGCAGCAGTTATCATTCTTCAGAGTCTAGCAGCGTCACGATTTATAAAAACGTCCCTAATTAACCTGCAAGTAAACACTATTGTGGTTCTTTGGTAGCTCTCCCATTTGTGTTTATCCCAGAAAAAAATATAAATCATGCAGGCCATCGCCCAGGCGGGTATAACTGGGCAGCCAGAGAAGACAAAAACCATTTAACTAACTTGACTATGCAACAAGGGAAAAAAAAAGTAAGTCAGGCTGCTTAGACTTCAGGAATAACATGTTTTCCTATACAGAAAGTTATGCCATTTTTTCAGCGGGGCTGAGAGGCATAATTAGAACACTAACTCCAAGGATTGAGTGGAGCGGTGATTTGCGGCACGGCTCCTTTTGGCACCTCTATGGAGCTCAAAATATTGTTTTTGAAAACATTACAGTTGTTCAACAAAAATGGGATATTGGACAACATCTTTAACTGATTAGTGCCCTCTCCTCTCTGAGGGGCTGACCTGTGCTAGCATCTTATTTTATTCGGAGAGAAAAAACCGTAGCATGCAGCAAAGTCTTCCTGCAATACCTATGACTGAATTAAGCTAAAAAGTAGGCACAGAATCTGCAGAGGTTTCCGTCCTCCCTTCGTGGGGGCTGCCTTCAGAGGTCTTTGTATACTCATTTTTTTTCTCCAGTCCAATAAAAGATATTAGCTCTTTTCCCCAAGCAAAACCCCTCTCATGAATCAGGCCCTCCGCTTGCAACTAGTGTGATATTGCTGGCCAGGTTTCACCCCAGTAAAATTCTAATCTATACTTTGTCTTTTAGAATTAAGAAGAAAATGCATATCAGCAGAATCTCCTCTCTACTTTATTTCATTTATAAATTACGAGAATGATGCTATTATATATTATTAATTTCTGCTGTTCTCCAACTCGGCTGCAGCAGTGAGCTGCGGATGTTGGAACGGTGTAATTATGTTCTAGTAGGGCAGCCATCCGTTTCCTTTCAAAAATTTACAGGATTCTTAATCATGCTGCTCATTTGGGTGCGCAGTAGCGAGGATGGCGAAACACAAACAGGGCACGTTCGTTTACACAGGAACACCTGCTTAGCATGATAGCAGATGTCAGTCAGCAAGCAGAACACAAAAGAAAAATATCAACAACAGCAAACTAGGAGCCTTTTGCAACTCAGTTGCCGGGAAATCTTGTTGGTAGGAAGCACAGTGATGGGGTGAGCAGAGCAGAGACATGGCGGCAATTTGGGAAGTCTCGCCCTGCATCCCTCAGGAGCAGGTCGAAAAATGCAGGATGACGTAGTATTTAACAGAGGGTTTCTTGCCCCAAAAGATTCTCTGTACGGAAATTTCACTACCCATCTTGCAGAGATCATCAGAAATAGGTGGTAGTTTTGATGACTGCAGAGAGGCAGGTGAGCGCGGCACGGTGCTCCATGCACAAGGGTTAACAGCACTCCCATCGCAACCACTGACATTATAGAAAACCTCTAAAATACTCACTCTAGGCTGTGTCTTGGCTTTCCTATCTCAAATTGAGAGTTTCTTAGTTTCTTTTTTTTTTTTTTTTTTTTTTAGGCTTTTAGAGAATAGAATGAGGTTAGTGGAGGAGGGAGGCCAGAGGTTTCCAGCCTCCCCTCCCGAAGCTGTGTGTCCAACTTTACAGGCAAGCATCAATAGTCCCTCCATGATACATGCAGTAACTACTTTTCCACAGGATTGTTAGTATTCAGAGCAAGTCAACTTGCGTGGGTCCGTGCATTAAGGACTCCCTAAGTATGCATTGACTTGATACCCAGTAATGGCTTCTAAGGAGCCGTTATATAGTACCGTGTCAATGATCCGTGCGCTGAGGACTCCCTAAGTACGCATTGACACGATAGACCGGAACGGCTCTGAAGAAGCCGTTACGGTCTATCATGCCAATGATCTGCGGATATTGGCAGTGCCTCCCGCACTTCTGCAGAGATTGTAAAAGTCTCTGAAGAAGCTGTTACGATCTCAGTGGAAGAACCATCCATCAGGGTGATGACGGTGTTTCGTTTTTCCATTTTTCCACCTTATCGTTGGGAAGCTTTCAGTTTTACAGTTAAATTCAAAGGACAGACAAAATAGAAAGGCTGCCCACAGACGAGGTAGCCAGGATCAGAATATGACCTCTGTTTTGATTAGTTCTAGGTGTTTAGTTCCAGTTGATGTGCTGGGAGGACTTTGGCCAGCCCCTCTTACCTCTGTTTGCTCCCATCCATACATTGCTCCTCCAGAGAGCAGGGAAGGGGATAAGGTCCTTGAGCAGAGATGGCAATGGGGCTTGGGAGATGTTAATTTAGAGTATTCGGAACAGAGGCTTGTCCACCATCACATCACTGCTGGTCATACTTTCCACACTCCAGTGTGCAGGCAAAGCTATGATGGAAGGAAGTCTTGCCCCTCAACCTCCTGTTGTCCTCTAAGCTTTAATCTGCTGAATTCACAGCAGATAGTTTCCCTCTACTTCACTTCTGCACATTTACCTCAGATCTGAACACAACTGCTTGGCAAAAGTCATCTGTTTTCTACACACTGCCATTGATTTCTGTGGAAACACTCTGAAGTCCTTTTTGCCATGTCTTACTTAGCACCAGAAGATATTCTAAAATGCCCTGAAAGAGTATCGTTGCAGAATAAAGTTTTAACTCATTCTTAGTCTGTGACCATAGAACAATACCTAACTAGGTCATACTGTTTGATCAGTTCTTCCATATTCTTGCAGGGAAAACTGGGCTTTTTGTTCTTTCGCATTCAGTTCATACACGTGTTAGGGGAGATGTGTAGAACATAGGTACTCTACATATTTTCTACAGGGCTGGCTAATACACTAAGTCAATTTAAGGTCTGAACATACAGAAGGATGGTTCAGGGGTAGCATACCACTTCAGAAATATTTCAGCCACACCTTATGGAAAGGAGAGATCTTCAGGAAAGAAAAGCAAGAGTTACTGGTCAGGTTGAGGCAGAGACCCTGTGTATAGTCGGACTGGCCTGAAGTGTATGAGCTCAAAGCAAAAGAAGAGGTGAAGAAGACTCAGGGAGTAACAGCTATTGTCCCTAGGTATCTCCTTCTTGAGAACCCAGCTTTAATATTTTCAGATGGGTTTCCAGATGTGTTGAACATTGGAGTTGTTGCTACTGTCCCTAATTAGCAAATTATGGACATTATTGCTGAATCAGTAACAACTTTGGCAGTATTCATTACGAAACTGGAGTTGCATTGCAGGCTGTAGCCATCAGGTCCATAGCAACACCACCAGTGAGCAGGGGAGAAAAGACAATATCTACTTCAGACAGCAGGCATGCTCAGCTCTCACAAACGCATTCCCCAGCCAAGTGCCTTCCTGGTAAAGGAGTGCACAACTTACTCTGGAAAGCTACAGTGTCTCCTAAGCTAACCTCCTTCCTATCAAGGGAAAAACTTCACTGGCCATCAGTAATCCCTCAAAAAGACATCTTTGGGGTTTACGGCCTGTTTTGGGTCTCCTCAGTGGAGAGCAAGAACTGCCACACACCCCAGATTCCACCCAATGTCATCCTCCATGCTGCACATTGTGATTGTGTATGAAAAGTTTTATTTCAAAACCTGGAGAATGGAAGATTGCTGTCCTTTGGAAAATCCAAGCTTTGTATTAAGTTCAATCATCTGGATTTTACAATTCCAGTGAGAAAAAAAGGAGAAGATGGTGTTTTACAGCAATTCAGACCATGTTTCACACGGGACCTTCAATACAATCTTGCCAATCCCTCACAGTAAGATAATGGCTCTGCAGCACATGCTGAGTTCTCAGCTGGAAATGCAGGTACAGGTTTTAAAAGGTCTCAAATATTTTCTTTCAGCATCTGGGATGGAAAGAGGCATCGGTATCCTTCCATGAATGTATTTATTAGCACCATTTTTGCATGGTATAATCGACACCCGGCGGTTTTTACCAACTGCAGCTTAAGAGGAAGACTGACACAATGTAATGTTTTGTGTCTTTTTTGTCCGTGTAAACTGGCCACTGAAAAGGTGCAAAGCGCTGGTAAAGAACATTTTCTAAAATTCAAAGCCTTTTAAGAAAGGTACACAATGCAGGAATACGCAGCTGCAATTTTAAAAAGGCGACTGTTCCTTTAATGCCCAGCTGGTCCTGAGATGTAATAAAATTGACATATTGATTCCTTTGAATTTACAAATGCCTGTTTCATAAACTCCATCTCCAAAGCCTAGGCATCTTTAGAGCACTGTCATTTTTTTCTCCAAATGGATCAATTATGTGCCCACGTAATCCTGTTACCTGTGAAATCCATGCATACTTCTCCCATTTGCTGCAGTTCCCAGGCGGACAAACTTGCATTATGTACGCATAAACAAACAGAGCATTTTCCTGATATTAGGGATTGTTTTCAAAGTGAAAAGCAGTCTCCTGGGTCCTTTGCTCAAAAAACATACATAGTGTGGTGTTCCTCCAAGTAACCTCGCTGCACTGTATGTATAATTATTACACGACACAGCAAATCATTAAAAAAACATAGAGCCCTGCTATCTTAAATGCTTCAGCTGCAGAAAGGCACCGACCCTTTGCAGCCAGTCTCATTTTTCTATTGAAACCAACTTTTCAATTTCTCGACCAGCTCTTTTGGCTTATTTCATGATTATCGCCGTATCCGCGAGGAAATCATTCTCATCAGCAATGCTTCTGCATGACTTCACTACCTGAGAAGCACCCAAAGCTGCAAACTTTGCTGTGGAAGTTTGGGGCTTTGGGGTTTTACTTAGGGAATAATTAATCTTTTTGTCATGGCAAGCACCTTTCCACCACTCTCACACACACAGAGCCAAGCACGCATTAACCTGCAAACCCACTTCTTCTGCATATAAATTCATCACACGTACAGCGATCCCCATATCCCGTGGCATATCATTTGTATGAATACATACCGTGCACATAAACACATTTCTATACACAGACACACATGCAATCCTCCAATATAAGCAGAGAAAAAAGGGAATAAACGTTTTTTTCTCCGTATGTGAACTCTTTATAAAGTACCGTGTATATACATAGATATGAATTCTCCTTTCATTCTTTCAGGCCACGCTGTATCTGATTTTCTACACTCCACTGGGCAACCAGCAGTTCAGTTACACCACAATTGCACTGTACAATTTGTCTCTAAAAGGTTCCAAAATGTAAGAAACATCCTGCCTGCTGCATGACCTGCTCACCACCCGGGGAGGAGGTGGACATACCATGAGGATGGCACTGGGAAAAACCCCACGCTCACACTGGGAGCCTGCACAAGTGGCCCAACACACCACTGCCATTGTTCAGGAGTGGGTTTAAAGATAAATGGCTGCATGTTAACCAGATTTGACATGCTGCACAAAAGCGGCCACCTTTGGTCCCATGACACAGCCAAACAGAAAAAACAACAAGCAATCCTGGCAAAGATGTCCGACATGAATAAAAGCACGACAATTTGTCACATCAGCGGTACAAAATGGTTCGGGCTCTGGGGCTTGCCATGGGACGGTGACGGTGAGAAGTGAGGAGAGAAAGCACATTGGGGCGACAGAGGAGTTAAAGTCGAGGGAAGCTCCAGTGGTTGCAGTGGGGAAACAAAGAGGATATTTTCATTTTGCTTTTTCCGAAAAACAAAACAAAACAAAACAAAAAAAAAAAAAAGAGAGAGAGAGAGAGAAAGAAAAAAAAAAGAAAGCCGGTAATTAATTAAATCAAAAAGCTCAGTTGTTCTGAGAGTTGATTGACATCTGACATGCGATGTAGAAATATTTATGTCTACTACTTTCTATTCTAGAAGGACATGAAGCCACTTTCCCACTGCTGCACTTCCATACCACTACAATGGCCATGGAGGTGGCACCGGGCAGCAAGCACTGCCTGCCTGGGATCAGCTCTTGTGTTCCTCATGCCATCGGGTCTGCATGGACCTGGGAAGTGCAGCACGAGTGAGGAGCGAGGTGTGCAAGCAGTGTCTGATGCCCATGGGAAATGGAAAAGGAAAAGCCAAAACTTGGATTCACTCCGATGAGGTTCAGTTCCCATCCCGGCCCAGCCCTGCAGCTTGCCACTAACCCCACAGGAACCAAAGCTCTGCTGGTCTCTGATCGCTGTCACTCCATCCCTCTGGGCCAGGTTGGGATGTGCCCCTCTGCAGATCCCCGAATATTTGGATCTATTTGTACAGCCCTTACACTGAAAGAACTTCCAATGCCTCAGTGCAGCGGCTTGTTAAGCTCCACGTTTTAAAATACCTTTCAGTCAATAATCATCATTGCTTCAGTGATTACTGCTGGCTTCTTTACACTCAGTGGCAGAAAGCTTGGGGGGGAGTGGGAGGTTAAAAGCAATATTGCATTGTAAATCAGAGTAATCCGTTGTGTGATAAACTCGGAGAGTTGGGCTGTGAGACGCTCCCATTTTCCTCGGCCAAATTCCTTGGCACCCTATTGCTGCGCTGCAAGTGCTCGGCGCAGGAAGAAGCAGGAAGAGGTGGGCACGGGGCTCATGGAACAGCACTGAGCTCACTTCCAAAGCAGAGAGAAGAAACGCAAGTGTCAGATGGAAGAAAAGTTCATTATTACATGTCAGGGGGAAATTAATAGAAAGGGCCACAACGGTTAAATTACATGGCTAACGCGGTCGTTCTGCACAAGACAAGCTTGCTTTAATTAAAGCACATCCTGCCCAAAAGCCCCCATTACGGCAGCCTGATCCCAACACCTGCATGTCCCTGCTCCAGCATTCAGGCAGTTCCCAGCCACGCTACCAATGCTTCCCAACTGCTCTCCTTATGCACTGAGATGCGGGTAATGCAGTGAGGGCTCTGCAGAGCGCCAGGACCGCCCGAGTGATGGCAATGCAGCAGCACACACCCAGCGTCTTGCTGACTGTCAAGAAGATTTTAAATCTTTAATATCTGCTTGTTGTCAGGTTCTCTGCCAGCTCTCCCTATCTGTATTTCTCGTTTGGAATTAGCATTTCTCATTTGCTGCCTCAAAGTTTAGAGAAAGCACCGAAATACCGATAAACAAAGTTCATCGCAGGGAAAATCTCTGTATGCATAACCCAGTTAATTCCTGCATGGTTGCGGGATGAAATCTGAAAGGCATGTTTAAAGCGAGAGCTTTCACAGAACTCATCAGCACCGCTGAGGCTCCTCTGTACTAATTTTAAACAAGAAATCATTAGGATTTCTGTGCCATATTAGCATCTCTTTTATTTCACGCTATCTGCGCTCCGCTGTTTCAACTCACTGCAGGTTGCTGTTACTTTTTTGGATACCACATCATTTCGTGTCTGCAGACAGACAGGGTTACCGGGGACTCCGATCCACATTTTTGGCCTCTGCGAAGGCTGCGAGCCAAGCATTTGTTTCCTTCAACTCCAGCTGATGCCATCGCGCACGTAAGCGCATCGCTCCCTAAAGTGCGGAGCTGAAGCCCTCTGCCACCCATGGCAGCGCTAGTGCAGCGTTTGCTGCGCACGGGGGGAAAAAAGATGCGTAATGCACGGATTGATTTTCAAATTACCTCAATATTTTGAAAACATTTTCACCTGCATGCTGAGAATGCTAAGAATAGGCAGGAAGGCAATTGTGCATTTGCACAGCCTCCACTGCATTCATTTATAAATTACCTCATCACTGACTGAAATTAACACTGATTCTTACAGGCAATTTCTCAATTTCCAATGCTAATTACATTTTTTTTACTTTTAAATTCTGTACCACCTGTTTTGGGCAAGACATCTTAGGCAGCGCGACCGCATTTAATCACAATTTTAATTAACCGCCCTGTAGATGTGAAAAAGAAGCAATTATAATGTAGATGAATGATGATTTTTCTGCATTAAATTGTTTTGTTTCCCTGGTATGTTGATTGTAACACAGC
>NC_143442.1:3427500-3535000 GCF_987193195.1 Phasianus colchicus | reverse complement strand
AGCCAGAGTGCGATTCGAGGGCAGAATTCGAGCAAAAGCTCTGATTTGCCGAATTCTGCTCTTTGATTTGTATTTGTGTGTTATTGCTACTGCTAAGGTTGTTGCCAACCTCAATTAGATCACAAATGAGATCAGTTTAATTCAACTCCCAAACTGTGACCTGACCGTGGTCTGAAAGTATTCAAAAACGCGTTTTAAGCCTTCCTTTGATTTCAAAAGGAATACTGCATGCTTGGTCATTCATACAAATAACATAAAACGTAATTATGGGATGATTTGGCAGATGACACTCCTGCCAAACGCTGCTCCATGCCAGACGCTGTAATGCTATGGCTGCTGTCCTGGTGGCTGAGAGCAGCCCCGGTGCAGGGCGGGAGCCATGGGGTGGAGGTGCTGGGATGGCTTTGGGGAGGCAGAGCATGGAGCTCCCAGCCTGAAACTGCTGCATCACTTCGGGGGGAACGCGGATGCGCTGTCGGATCACCGGGAGGCTGTGACAAAGGGAGCTTGCAGCTCGACACACGGGTAACAACATAGCAAACACCTTTAATTCTGTCATGTCTCATACCCTTTGCTTTCTCACACGTTCGTGGCTGCTCTAACATTGACACCTACACTTAAAAAAAAAAAAAAATCGACAAAAAAAACCTCGACAACAAAAATCTTTAAATGAAGCAATCTTATTCTATAGCCAAAAAAGGAAAAAAGAAAAAAAAAAAAAAGAAAAAAGAAAGAAACACCTGGAAAGTTATGCTCAGTGAAAATAACCAACTTCCGAGCTCCTTCTGCAAGCAGCTTGGAGCAGAGCAGCCTTCTTCAGGCAGAGCAACCTGCAGAGAGCTGCCCCCCAGCAGCCCTGAGCCATGCCAATGCCCTTGAGACTTCTCTGCCCGGCTGCTGGAGAAGGGATCCTGCAGAGATCCTCCCTTAGCAGAGCTTTTGGAGTCTGATGTGGATGTTACAGGTGTGAGGGGATATAGATAAAGATATATAGAGATACACGCAGGCATATAGAGATACATAGGTATATGGATATACATAGGTATACACAGGGTGAGTGCATGTGCAGCTCCTAAACGATGAAGGACACTTTGTGACAATGTCTCACAGCTCTTCCCAACCCTTTACCTGACCCCAAAAACTCACCTACACGGAGGTGGGATGAGTTCAGCAGTGCCACCTCCTCTCCCCACCTGCCCTATGCCTGTGGCACACGAAGGGTTAACACATGGTGGGCTCCCGGGGTAGGTTAATATCACAGCTGCCTGGTAAAGCATTACCCAGCACCTCGCTCCACAAAAGCCTGCTTTTGCAAACAGACTCTTACTTTTCCCCAAGTGTCCAAAGGTGTTTACCGAAGTAAATCTGCCTAAATCCTCCATCGCTTGGGTCATGGGGGTGGTTAGGAGGGTGGAAGGTGTAGAGATAATCTCTTTTTGTAAATTCTGTAAATCTTCTGGAGAAGGAGGGAAAAAAAAATCAGGAATCTGTGTCACATGCTTCTGTTCAACCGGGAACATCTCGGGGAGTGCAATCCTTATGGGTGAGATCTGCCATGGAGCGACGGGGAAACGCGACATCCCACCGCCTGCATTGCACAGCCCTGCCCTCCCCAAGTGCCTTTAGCACGTTTAATCTATTGGGAGAGTTAGGGGAGAATCAAACCAAAACTGTGAGGGTCTTAAAAAGTGGTTTCTGGAAGAAAATGCCAATTTGGTCAGCAGGAGATAGCAGAGCTGTAAAGTTGTCACTTGAGATCTCCGCGCTGCCCCGGTTCTTCCAATACCAGCACTGCGTATTACTTTGTGCATGTTGCAAATAGAGGCAAACAACACAGGAAATTTTGACAGCTCTGCCTGAAAGGGCTTAAATACTTCTCAGTAAGCAGGATCCGGTTATAAATAAACCTCTTCTTGGTGAGAAAAAGTGGCTGCGACCAAAGACTTCGCCATTTTTTTTCTTTCTTTTTTTCTTTCTTTCTTTTTTCTTTTCTTTTCTTTTTTTTTTTTTTTTTTTTTTCAGAACTGTCTTATTAAAAGCGCAGAAGAGCTTCAGAAGAACAAACAAACAGACAAATCTGGGGAGGGGGGGTGGCCGGAAAGTGCCCATGGACGTGACTGGGGGTAGCCACGAGGGAGACGGGCTGGAGAAAGTTCCACCGATCCGCCTTCCTCTCCTCCTCCTCCTCCTGCAGCCGCGGAGCCGCTGCTTTTCCCTGTGCCCGGGGATCTCGGCCCGCAGCATCCTCGTAGGGAAGGGGGAAAAGCATCGGAGCTCCCCCGAAAAATGGGGGAAAAGGGCGATTTCTCGGCGCCGAGCTGCTCGCCGGGGGTGGCCGAGATCGCCTGGCCCCCGCTCCCCAAGGTCACGGTGAGTAAACAATAATAGTAATTAAAACAAAATAATAGGCAGCAGTCAAGAGCTGAGAGTACACACACCTGACCCTAAGTATAACAGACTTCTCCGAGTAGAATTTGATCCCTCTCTGACACTTTCTACCTCAAGTGTTAGAGCGAGTGGCCATGAATAGTACAGGCATGCCATCTTGTAACACTATCTGCCTGTCAGAAGAGCCAAGGCTGGGTAGAGCAGGATCTATATAAGGCTTGTAACTAGGGGAAGCCCAACAAACAGCTACAAACACCTAAGTTATTTTACTCAGCCTCCACCCTTCTGCTTTTTCCCCCCTCTTCTCACTCTCTTTTTTTTTTCTTTTCATCTTGGCTTTCTGTTGCAGAATGCAAATGTAGCCTGCCGGCGGTGAATGGGCTGAATTGTGATTAAGAAGAAGAAGAGCTCCTTTCTTTGTTCTCCCCTCAGGGGATGTTTACTGGGAGAGACACAGCGGATCAGATATGAAAGGCATTCAGGTCAGCATTGATGTGAGCGAAAGTGAAATCATACCTAAGGCATTCAAAAGACCGCCGTGTCAGGGGTTCAGCTAACGGTGCATCTACTGTGTGTGTCTTCCCTGTTAGGCACAAAAAAAAAAAAAAAAAAAAAAAAAAAAAAAAAAAAAAAATCCTTTCCACAAACAGGCTTCTTATTATTATTATTATTATTTTTTAAATTACAACAAAAATTATAAGGAGAGGAGGAAAAAAAAAAAAAAAACCAACTTTTCCTTCGCTGTACCTCCCGAGCAGGAGCCACTTGGTGCTCCGTCCCTGACAGAACGGGCACGGAACGGGTCCACATGCATTCATTGCAGCCCTTGGGATCAGAGTCATTTTTAAGGGAAAAATGAACTCATCTGAAATGTGCACAGTTGTATTTAGGTGTGCCTATCCGTGCCCTATCTGTGCTTGTGCACACGGGCACCCTCTCCATGCACACAGAGGTGTGCACGCATGCATGGCTACATCCACCAGACATGGCTCTCCATAAGCTGCGAGGCTTACTTCTGCCATACAACACACGGGCAATAATCATCCCTCGCCTCCCTCCTTCCACGATAAAGCAGCGTGGCACGTCGCAGCAGCACACAGCACACCTCCCAAAGTGATCTCCTATTGACTTTGGAACTCCCAGGAACACTTTGCAGGAGCTCTCGCAGCCCACGAGGCCGGCGATGCAGCGCGCGAAGTTGGTGCACAGCTATGGAAGTTACACCGCCTCGAGGAGGAGAGGCTTTGTCCTTTTATTTTCATTAAATGTGCTTGATCAAGAAATAGCTGCATCTTCCTTCCTTCCCTTATTTATATATATTTTTTTTGAGTGCATGCTCCTCACAGCCTAAATATCCCCTCCATAGACTTTCCAAGCAGCTAGCTGACGCTGTTGGCATAAACACAGACACGTGAATATATAGAAAGAAATCACAAACTGCAGCTAAGCATACAGAGTTAGGAGGTGGCTGCACTCATGGAAAATGAAAACCACTCAACAGCAAAAAAAAATAACAATAAAAAGGCTGAAAAATTCAGCAGCGGCGAGCATCCCCTCTGCTCTGGATTTGTTTACACCTCCAGAGCCTTAGTTAAAATATATGGCTTGTCTAATGCTCACATCTGCTTTAATGGTGACGTTTAATTCTGAGATATTTTCAACTAGTGTTTCTGCAGCGCGGATTTCTCTCCTTTTTCTCCTTACTCTAAAAAGACAACTAAAGAGCAATCAAAAAGGTGTCTGACTTGGCCATTCAGACAATTGCACCCTTGTGGGAATGCTGGAATGAATGGTACAGTGGACACCCCAGCACTATTGACGTTATAAACATGTAAATGAAACACATTAGGGCAGACAATCAATTGTCTGTGAGCACTGCAAACCTGCACTCCCTTTCTGTGTGACAGGCACAAAATAGTGTCTACCTTGGGAAGCCATGGTCTTGGGGGAAAAAAAGGACAAAGAGTTCTCTTTCACAGAGGAGAAAATGCACCTTAAAAGCACTGGGATAATGCAGATGCCAAAAAGTGTTGTGAGGCAAAGAATTTCCTATTTCTTGGAATGAATGTGGGGCTGCTGTAAAAGGATCAACACCCTTCTTCCCACTCTAAAGGGACACACATTTTTCTTGGGGGACATTACCAGCCTGTCCTGAGAGCTCTCATCTCCATCTCCCTGATATTTCCCCTCCTTGGGCAGCTGGCTTTATAGATAGCAATAATTAACTTGTAATTGTTTCCTTTTTTTTTTTTTTCTTCTTTTTTCTTTTTTTTTTCCTTCCCTTTCTTAATTTTCAGATCTGTCTTTTCCCCGGCACCAAATGTATTTTCTTGCAGCAACCAGAAATTCCCCCAAAAGTTTCCTGGTGAAGTGTGTGTGCACACAACTCAGCAAGCATGGAATGGTCGCGAATGGCAAAAATCAGACACTCATCTCCAAATCCACTGCTTTCCTCCAAATTCACCATCAAACAAACAGCTGAGCCCTGGCACCGCACACAGCCCTGCCACAGCTCGCTCCCATGGATCCACACAGAGGAACCCAACCGACACCCCTCACTCCCCAGTCACTCTCATGGACCTCATCCATTTTTAATACCTATTTCCAGGTGCTTTACTCGAGGTTGCATGGTTTTCTCCCACCCGAGCAGCCACTCTGGTAGCAATCTGCTCGCAACGGATTCGCAGTGCTGCAGAAGTGCCCGGGTACAGAAGTGCTCCCAGATGCCCACCCCAGTGTGTGCCACCTGCATGTCACCCATCACAACCCTCTCTTCACCCCACAGCCCTATCGGGTGCCCCCAAACTTCCCCATGCAGGGCAGAGCCTCGCTTCCCACCACAACAGGCTGCTTTCTGCTCTCGTTTGAGTGGGAAGCATAGGTTTTCCCCCCTTTCCCAGCAGAGTGGAAGGGTGGGTGGGAGTCTCTTTAGTGAGGGCTCTGAGCGAGTGTAATCGTGTTTGGGCTGCGCTTCCCCTCGGATCAGACGCCCTGAAAGAATTGAACTTTCTCTCTTTTCTTTACAACTGGAAGCGAGATGGCAATGGAATCAAAGGGAGCTGTTTGCTGAAAGTTTGGAGGAAATTAGGGCCAACTTTTTCCTTTCTCCCACTCCCATTTTCCTCGGGATTTGATTTTATTTTAGCCGGGACCGGGGGAGGGGGGGGGGGGGGGGGGTGAAACAAAGCAGACTCGCTAAGGAGGATGGAGCAGAGCCGCTCAGCGCTCGGGGCCGCGGACAGCGGGGGCCGCTCCGCACCGCTCCGCACCGCTCCGCGCAGCCCCACCTCTACGGGGCGCCCGTGCAGTGCGGGGCAGAAAGGGGCTCTCTGCCTTCCTCCTCCTCCTCCATCTCCACCCGTGCCCCCTCCTCCTTCTCCTCCTCCTCCTCCTCCTCGTCCCGTGCCGCTACTTCTCCCGAGTGAAAGTGCTACGAAGTGAGTCAGGCGCCGGCAATCATCTGACCGAACTTCCCGCAGCCCCGCCGCATTCCTGGGCTCTCCTCTCCGCGTACCCCAGCCCCGCTTTGGGTTCCTTTCCTCCCTCAGGACTCCACTTCCCAAAACCTCTGCCGCTCCCCCTCTGCCCGAGCCGCAGCTCAGCCGCACCGCTCCGCATCCCTTCCCCAGCCCCGCACACACGCGCGCACCGGGCGCACGCCGCGCTGAGCCATTAGTTGCCTTATTCTGATGTGTCCTCCCCCCCCGCTAACCCCCCCCTCCCCTCCCCACACACACACACACACACATCATTTCTATGTGATTGCACTCCCACTGCTCCGGCTTCCCCGATGGCCATCTCTCTCTCTCTCTCTCTCTCTCTCTTTTTTATTTTTTTTTTGGTGGGTTTTTAATTTGAGTTGGGTTCTGTCTCGTTTCTAAGGAATTTCGGGCTGATTTCGATAAGCATCACCGTTTGGAGTGTTATCAGCAAAGACACGAGCTCAGAAGTGACATCTTTTCCACGAATCCGGGAAAGGAGAAAAATCCACTCAGGCCAGATAAATCCTGGGCTATTCCCCACGGGAAAGGCGCTGGGCATGTGCTTGTCGAGAAAGAGAAAATGGAAGGGGGGGGTTGGGGGGGGAAGAAAAAAAAAAGGAAAGAAAAATAAAGGAAAATGGGAAGAAACCAACACAGCCTGGCTCGCCTACCTGCTTCCCAGACCTGGGGCATTTCCCACTCAGAAATAAATGGAAGGACCGAAGGACGGAGCACAAAGAGGACAGAGGGGACAGACAAAGAGGGGAGCATTGCCCTGCCTGGGCCGGGCACACTGCAGGAACAGCCTCAGTTCTCGCTGTGCCCGGAGCTTGGGTTAAAGTTGGTGGAAGCTTTCAGCCTTCCAAAGAACGAGGAAAGTTTGGGCTCACGACTTTGGGGAGAAGAGAGAAACATCTCGGACGGAACGCCGGGCAGTGGTGTCCCGGGCCGTTATCCCCAATGGGAGGTGCGGGGACCCAACGAGGCCGTCCGCTTCTCCGCGTCTGTTTCGCGTCTCGGCTCCCGTTGGGGAAGCGGGGAAGGCACGGGCGCATCCCTCTGCTCTGAGCATGTGATGGGTTTAACACGCTAAAGTAATAATCTCGTGTTAAAAAGCGAGGAGGGGAAGGAAGCGGAATAAACCCCCCATCAAACACTCAGAATATTCTTTAGTGCGAAAGAGCACTTCTGGATGCGTCGCTTGAAATCTCGCTCTCTTTTTCTCTCCAAAAAATGACTGTTTAACATAAGAAAAAAGGCTACTTGACACAAAGCTTTTGTTATCCAGTTGATCAGCAACGTGCTTTAGCTACTTGTAAGGGGAAAAAAGCCCCACAACAGACATTGATTTCAGAAAATCAATAACCAACATTTAATAAAAAGAACAGAGGAAACACAAGAGAGGAGAGGGAAACATTACGTGTAATTTTAATGTCTCCTAAATTACCCAGAGATGAGGGGAAGGGGAGGTCTCCTCTGCGAGGACCACCTTAAATAATGACAGACACGAGAGGAAAGGGTGGCGGCGGAGGGGGGAGACTTTAAAAAAAGATAACAGGGAGCGGATCCTTGGGAAGCCGCTCGGAATATATTATTTTAGTTGGCTTCTCTTTTTTTTTTTTTTTTTTTTTTTTTTTTTTTTTTGTAATACTAAGCCAAGCAAATAGATCAAAGACAACACAAAGGGAAAAGCCAGTGTAACACAGCGAACAGTTTCTGACTAAAATTCCTCTATCACTCCCCCATATGGCTCGACGCCTCCACCACAACAAGAAAAAGACACACACACACACACACGCACACTCGCAACCTCGAGAGAGGGAAGGGAAGGCGAGGGGAAGGGGGGGGGGGAAGGATCATTTGTTTCTAATCAACATTCTCTTGTCTTTGTTTTGGGGTTGTTGTTGTTGTTGCCCCCCCCTCCCCCCCCCTCTTTCTCCGACCCCCCCTCCCGCCCCCACCTCCGCACTCGGGGAGAAGTAGCTGAGATCGGAGCGAACGGGTTCAGGTTCAGCAGTGCCTCCTCGGAAGGAGGAAAGTTGGTGGGAGAGGGGCCGGGGGGTGCGGCCGGGATGGGGGGGGGGGAATAGGAAGGAGTCGGGGGGTTCGGGCCGAGGGAGACCCGAAGGGCCGCCAAAGAAGAGCGGGGCAGCGCGTCCCGCTGAGCCCGGCCCTGCGCGGCCGCGGAGTGCGGGGAGAGGGCAAGCCCGGGTACTCAGCTCGAGGGGGCTATTAATTATTAGGGTGGAGGAAGTTTCATTTTCGAGTCTCTAACAATAATTTAAAAAGAAAAAAAAAAGAAAGAAAAAAGAAAGAAAAAAAAGAAGCAGAGAGGCGCTAACTCGGTGCCTCGGGATTCTCACGCTGCCGCTTTTTCCCATGGCCGGCAGCTGCCCGGCCGCCCCCCGCCCCCCGCTCCGCACCCTCCGTCGCACGGTTCCGACCGCTCCCGGCCCCGCGGGCCTCCTCCTCCCGGCCGCGCTCCTCCGCCGCGTTCCGCACCCGCGCGACAAAGTTTGGGGCGCGGCGCCGCGGGCAGCTCCGCTCCGTTCCGCGCTCCCCCCACCCCTCTCCCCGCTCTCCCCCCTCAGCCTCCGGCCCCGCAGCCTCTCCGCGGGCCGCGCAGCTTCCGCGGGACGCTCCGCGCGGGGTCGGAGCCGCAGCAGCGCGCCGAGCGCCGGCCTCCCCCCGCCGCCGGCCGGGAAAAAAAAAGTTTGCTCGGGGGGGGCCGCTTACCGTTTTTCCTCCGGGGGTTGGCTTGTTTTCGCCTCTTACACCTGGGGCCATCCGCCATGATCTGCTGCTTCATTGATAAGAGTGGATCAGATGGCAGTTCGCATGGACTCGACTCCCTGATTCAGCAGCACGCAGACTCTATGTAACAACCAAACACAGCGACAATGTGGGCATTGGTATATCCCATTTAAACGCAGGGCGCCAACGGGGACCCGAATTTGCACCCGAAAAAGAACCCATCCACGCACACGGCGACGCTTTGCCGTGCTGGGGGAGGTGGGACACGGAGCTGCGCGTTCCCCCCCTCTCTCCCAGCCGGGCGGCTCCGCTCCGCGCCCGCTTTAGGGACCGCGGTGGGCGCTGCGCGCTCCGTGCGCGTGTTGCGTGTGTGCGTGTGTGTGTGTGTGTGTGTGTGTGCGCTGCCGGGGGGGGGGGGTGCGCGCGGGGATGCGTGTGCGTGTGTTGCACCAGCAAGGCAGATCGGAGGGAGACAAGAATTACATCTCCAGTGAGTCATAACTCATGACCGTATGAGGGAATGCGCGGCTTTTACAGTAGGCTGCTTGACTCAATGCTAGGCGGACCGCTTCCTCCGAAAAGTACTTTAATGTGACATTAGAACTTGCTCGCTATCCCTCTCCCCTCCTGCCGCCGCTCCTGTTATTTTTTCTCTCCAAGTGCACTCCGGCGAAGTGATAGGAGCGAGGGAAACATGGCTCTCCCCGTCCTTCTGGGGCAGAGCGCAGCGCCGAGCTCCCCTCCCCCTAGCAGTGTAATTATAAACCTCTGTCACCTTTTTAGTCACTTTGACAATATTCAGGGTTTCCCCTGCCCCTCGCTTAAACAAAGCTTCAGAGTGACATTTTTCTCCCCCCCACTCCCCCCCCACCCACCCACCCTCAGAAAAGAAACAGAAATCAAAACCACCGCTGTCAGAGTTTTCAGCTCGCGGTGTTGTTTTCTTTCTTTTCTTTTTCTTTTTCTTGCTTTCTTTCTTTCTTTTTTTTTTTTTTTCTTAACTTGTAAACTTTGGGACCCAGAGTTGCGTGCTGAGCCCTATCTGTCACAGCGGCATTTGGTTCTGCCATCCCTCTGCCGAGGCTCGGTCCGCCCCGCAGAAGATGCTGTAGCTTTAAAGATGCTTTGACTCGAGGATTAGTTTAAACAGGGGCTATAAAAGATGTAACAGATGCAAACTGTAAAACAAGGGCAATTAACCCTTGCTCTCCTGAGCAGGATCCCCTCTCGCCTTCTCATCTATTGTCTTCCCCAACACTGGGACTTTTACATTATTATTTTTTTTTAATAATTCCTAGACTGAACGCTTTTTTTTTTTTTTTTTTTTTTTTTCTCTTCCAGCCAACTGTTTTCTTTTTCCTTTAATTATTATGATTTTTATTTCTAATTTTTTTTCCCCCTCCCTCGTGTCTTTTCACTCTGCTGGCTCTTCCCAGCAGGGCTGAGCTGAGCAGCGTGTTGCTGCTGCTCCTTCCTCCTTGCCTCAACTCTTCCCAACCCTCTGCTGTCCCCAAACCCTCATGTCCCGAGCAGGTAAAGGGATGGCGATCTCCATAGAGTGCCTGTGCGGGGTCAGCGTGGTTCCTCACGCTCTATGCGAAGGATTCCGCCTGGGCAAGGAGAAATCACCCTGTGAGTGGATGAGGCTGAGAAATGTGCTCCAAACTTTAGTATTTGCTGCTAACCCCGCTGCTGGAGGGGCAATGCTGGCATCCCCGTGCAGAGCTGCAGCAGTGCGAGGACAGGGACCGAGCGGGCTCCGAGCCTGTCTCGGCAATTGGCGTTTGCATGCAAAACGAGCAGGGCTGAATTGTTTTAAATGCATTTCACTGCCTCTCCTGCTCCTCAGCCTGTCTCCAAAAGTTGTCCATAATTTGAAACCCGCACGTCTCGACAGCACTTTCTTTCCCAAAGGAGTGCCTCGCGTTTTATTTCTATTTATTTATTTTTTTCTTACGCTTTTTGGTAAACGACTTTTAAGTTCCAGTCACTACTTTCACTTCTTGCTTTAGGATCCCAGAAACTAAGGTGCTACTTCACCCAGCTCCGCGAAATAAAAGAAAGAAATGAAAGCGAGCAAGCAGACAAAACAGCAAACTTTCTGTTTGGGGAAACACATCCTTGCCCGGCCGGGCTGCAGCACGAACAGGTATACAGCAACTTTGGGGCTAAGCCACGAATAAAAGAGCAAAGGCTGCCCAAGGAGAGGCAGAGAAATGGAGATATTTGAATGCAGGAGGGCGATGTTCCTTCCTGGCACTCAAACTTTTGGAGCTGATGTGCAAAAGGCACCTCCTGTACCTGGCTGACAGGTAATGGGGCGGGGGGCTCAGCCCCGAACCCCCAACCCGCTCGTCCTTCTTTGGAGCTGCACCCGAACGCCTTCGGGTTTGGATGGAAAAAGGGAGAATTTCGCCCCAAATAGGAAGAAGCCAGAAAGAAAGCAAAAGGTTGAAAATAAAAAATAAAAATAAAAATAATATCGAAATTAAATGAGCCCGCTGAAGCTGGAGGTGGTGGGAGGAAAAAAAAAAAAAATAGGAGGGGAGGGGGGAAAAAAATATTAAAAAGGAAGGAAAATGGAATTAAATTCTGAACCTACCTGCGAAGTCTTGTTTGTAGTTTTGGCCAGAAATGGTGAGAAGAAAAAGCATGAAGAAGCCGCGAAGTGGAGGAGAAAAGGTGAAGGGAGATGCAGCTCCTGGAGAAATTGTAAAAGCCTCGCAAAGAGTTGTCGGAAGGACCGTTATTCCTGCTGGGCAGGTTAGGACTGATCTCTTTCTGCCACTCCAGGAAACACAAACCTGGGGACGGACTGACGTGTTACGCCTCTTCTAATGACATTTTTTTCTTTTTCTTTTCTGTAGGAGCGAGAGGAGAGACCCTGAAACACACGCCACCTATCTTTGTGGGGAGGGATAATTGAAGAGCACCAAACGTGAGCATCATGTGGAAACGTGATCGCCAAGTTTCTCTCTGGGAAAGGATCTGGGATAGATTATACCTTGAAGTCTCCGCGAACGCTTTAGCGGCAGAAATGCAATTCCACCTCCTCCCGCCCGCCCCCCGCCCCGCTCCCGCCCCCCGCCCCGCTCCGTTCCGCGCCGCTCCGCGGACCCCCCCGGCCCCGCAGCTCTCCTTCCCCGCGGGCCGCAGCCCGGACCCCCCCCGCCCCCCCCCCCCCCGCACTTTCGGCGGCAGTTTTACCCCTGGGGGTTGCAGCTTTTGCCCCTTCTTTGCATTTTCTACCCCCCCAACAGCGCTGGAGGGGGGGAGAGGGGGGTGCGCACACCCTCTGCTCCTCAAAATCTGCCCCCCCACCCCCCCACACTCCATTGCCTCTTTTCCCCTCTCCCCCCCCCCTCACTCCCGAGTTCAGCCCTCACCCCCCCCCCCTCTCCCCCCCCGCAGACGGGATCCCCCGCCCCCAGGCGTGCTGCCTGCCGGCTCCCCCGCCCCCCCGGCAGGATCCCGCCGGATCCCGCCCCCCCCATAACGGGATCCCCGCCGGATCCCGTCCCCCACCCCCCCCTTCCCTCCCCCCCCTCCCCACCATAGCGGGATTCCCAGCTCTGGGCCGCATCCTGAACCCGGCCCCGCCGGAGCTGGGGTTGTTTGCGGTGGGCAAAACTTACCCTAACATAACGCCTAGAAACTAAACTCAGTGCGGGCACTGCGAACAAGCTCCGAGCTGACTCCTGCTCGTTTGGGTGCCGTTTTATTTTTATCCTCACGCGTTTCTTTTGGGGCATTTTTTTTTTTTTCCCCTCTTTCATTTCAGCACTCATCCAGGTTATTTGAACAGTCAGCTAAATCTGATGGAAAAAAAAAAAAAAAAAGAAAAAAAGGAAAAAAAAAAAAAAGCCAAAACACACCCGAACGTGCTGAGCTCTTACAGTGTCTCTGTGCTGTTCACAGATAGGGATCGGTGGGTTCTTCCTGCCCCTGCCCTGCCCGGCCCGCAGAGCCGAACTTCCCTGAGGGTTACAACTTTGTCACCTTTGGGAAAGTATGAAAATTAAAATCAAATCGCATCAAGGAGACGAGGGGGGGAAAAAAAAAAAAAAGAAAAAAAAAAAGAAAAAAAAAAAAAAGAAAAAGCCCAGACTCCACCTTTGCACTGAAGGGATTGGTTATGCAAATATGGAAGGGGTTTCCTGGCAAATACAGCTTTCTACTGTATGGTTAATTAAATCATCACTCAAAAGCCTTCCAATGTGACGCTTCTGTCGTAATCCAATCAGGTTACGTAGGTCCTAAACAAGAAAGATATTTTCCACATCTGGAAGTCAGCAATTTAGCAAGTACTGCACATTATTAACCAATTCAGAGCCCGCTTCCCAGGGGGATTTTTTTCTTTTTTTTTTTTTAAAGTTTAAGTGTTCTTAACCAATGCTCTGCTGTTTTGTTAATCAAAAAGCTGGTTTACACTGCACGTAATTGAGAACTAATACAGAAGTAAGTCAAGGCAGCCGAGCTGGGGATGCTGAGCGCTTATCTGCATTGGAGCTGATACGGCGCAGCTCGAGCCGCTCTGCCCGGCTCCCAGCGCAACCCACGGCCCTTCCTGCCTCCAAAGGAGCTCGAATCCATCTCGGTGCGAAGATAAACTTCGCATCTCGAGCACCCGTGTGATCCTTTCTGAAGGTAAACGTGCAGCCGCCCAAAGGGCTGCATTAGGGATCTGCGGAACAATTCCCTGCTGTGACAGTGTTAAATCTATTACAGCACTTCTTTTTTTTTTTTTCTTTTCTTTTCTTTTTTATTCCCCTCCTCGAGAAAACTGAAACAAATGGAACACTGATCCGACACTATTCTTTTACTTACATTAAGCTAAGATAAACTGCTCTTGAACTGTGCATTGAATGTGTGCCTACAGCAAGAGCTGCAACGCGAGCAATAGTCACTTGCAATTGCACTCAAAAATGGTCCCGATCAGAGAACACCTTTCTGATGATTAAATACTGCGAGGGAAGGAAGGGACCCCCCGAGCCTCCCAACGTGTCTTTACAGCTCATCGCTCCCACAAAAACGCGATGGCAATTTTTCGTCTGTTAATAAAACCTGCCCTGCGAGCTGCAGGCAGGAGCCGGTGTCCTCGTGTGCTCCAGATCTGGGGGAAAAGGGAGAGGATTTGGGGGAAAGGGGAGAGGAAGCGCACCGGGGAGGGGTTGGAGGGGACACCGCAGGCACAGAGAGCCCACAGCCGGAGGGGCTTTGAAGGGAAACAGCCACAAATCCCGCTCAGTGCGTCCCCCCGGGCGCAGGACCGTGCGCGGCAGGCGGGGGAGCACGCAGCTTGCTCTCTGCCTGCGCCCGATTTGCGCCCGATTTGCGCGGGCATCCCCTGCCGGCCCCGCACTATGGGATGAGGATGCGGGAAACAGCGGCTCGAAGCCAGCCCGGCTTCTATCTCCGAGCCCCGCAGCTGTGCAGGGGTGGGAAAAGGGTTTTTACTTTATTGTTATCATTATCAACATTTTTTTTCCCCCTTGGTCTGAGTTATTTTAGCTCTGTTCAAAGTTTTGTTGCCGTATTCAGTAAATGGCACCGTTATTTTCTTGCAGGTTTCATCACTTATCCGTGCCCAAATGTACCTGTAGATATATAGGCACACACACACACACACACACACAAACACAAAGTGATCTCTTAATGAAATATATAGCACACTGCAAATATCCTGAAATCAGATTCAAGTATTATTAATTTGAATTAGGTCCTCTCAGATCCAGAAGACACTGCCTATAAATCAAGGGCAGTCTGGCAATTCCTTAAAGAGCTAAACTGAATTTAGATGCATATGATAAAAAGAAAGAAAAAGAAAAAAGTGAATGCTAATTACCGGCTCGCCCAATTTCCTCTTAACCATGTTTTATATAAGAAAAACAAAAACAAGCACACGCACACAAAAAAGCAAGCTCTCAAAATAAATTAATCCCATTACAAATGCTTTACATATTATTCATACATTTCCAGATTACAAAATGGGAGGATGAGCGGCAGATTAAGAGAAGCTGTAGCCTAACCTGCAATGAGAGGGAGTGCCATCGATGTATCGTCATTAAAACATATATCTGCAGCTACACTGAAAAAGCAACCCTCAGCCCATGCGATGATGCTCACGGGCTTTAAGGAACATGTTGGCATTGGCAGATAATCCCTATTTGTAATTTTTTGCAGCCTGTTCTCCAGCCCTCAATCTCACAGCTCCCATACATCCCAGCAGGGCTGCATCTGAGTGACAAACGGCCCAAGCTTTGCAGTGGAAAGGGGGGGGTGGACGGGGGGGGCACAACACCTTACCTTATCAATGCTATTTTAACATGATCTATGGGAGTCTTATTTTATTTTAATTTTGGGGCACTAGACATAAACATTTAGCAATTAGCTAAGCCCTTCTGAGATGGAATTTAACCTTAATCCTGGCAATGATTTCCTGCCCTGTACTGAACTAATAATGGGAGTGCAGCTCCTTGAGGATATGGAAATAATGACAACCTATAGCACTGCCTCGATTGGGGTGGTGCTGGCAGCCCATCTCCCAGCCTCTTCCCGTTCTCAGTATGCTCAGCATTCCCCTTCACAGCTTCTGCCTCACTCCTTTTCCAACTTAAAAGATGTGACCCTCTCCAAGTCCATCCGCTTAAAAACAAAAACCCCAATATATCCACACAGCTGTCTCTCTGTGTAAGGCACCCAGTGCTATGGCAAAGGGACAGTTTTAAGGGCAATTCCCTGGGTGTGGTGTGAGTTTTTCCTTTTTTCCTCACATTTTCCTGCAGAGAGAGGAGCACGTCCCAACCACGCTATGATGGGCGATGCTTCCTCCTCATCCCCATGAGCTTTTCTTTGCTCACATCACTGTCACACATGGAGCTGATCCCTGCGTGCCTGTATGGGGCACCTGATGTGACAAAGTGTTGGGCAGGGGGAGAGACCCCAAGCACAGGGTGAGGGGAAGCCTCCAAAGAGGGATGTGTGGCTTAAGGCCTATTGCGCCCATCATGGCTTGTGCAGGCCCTGGGGGCTTGGTGAGGGGACAACCTGCAGCTTTATTTATTTGGATTTGCTCCTTTCTTTTCCAGCAAAGCACAAGGACACACAGCGAGGAGCACGTTTTCTCACTCATGCTGTCACATCCTTGGGGAGAAGGAAAAGACAGGAGGTAGGGGGACAGCATCTTTCCCACAGCAGGGCTGCAGGCACCGTGCCGGGGGGAACCAGGGCCTCGGGGGGGGGCTGGCTGCCTTCATGCACAGCTCCCTGCTGTAGGAGCTGCCCTCACTTTGGGAAATAAGTACATATATATATATATATTTTAATGAAAATGACCAAAAACCAACAGGGGGGATTATTTTCTGCAGCCATCTGTGAATAGGGCAGGCCTGGAATTATTTTCCTGTACGGCGAATGGCCTGTGTGGCCCCAAGGTGCTGGTGGATGATTTTCCTCCTTACAGGTGTCCCTGAGAACTAAGATTTAAAGAGCATAAAGAGCAAAACCTTTTTTTTTTTTTTTTTTTTTTTTTCCCATTTCCACATGGAGGAGAGGATATAGAAGAGAGGAAGGGTCAGGGAACGACTCTTTCCCCCTCCTCCCCCCCCTGCTGATGAGGTATTTGGGAAGAAACCTTTTGAATCAACATTCCCAAAGTTTTCAAGTTCCTCTGTGGAAAACCCATGTAGGGATAGGATGCGAGCCAAAAGCAAGGGAAAAGATTGTCTGGCTTTAATTTATCTATCCCTGGGCATTTCTAACAAGCAGATCACTGTAATATTTAATCTCGTGCGAGTCCCTGCATGTTAAAAGTGAATCTCTCTCATATGTTTTTGTTAATTTTGTCATTTATAAAGTCACTCCTGATGGCCTGGAGCTGCTCAGCTCCTGTCTACAACACACATCTCTGCTTCTGGGCTGGGGTAACAGCACGTCTGGGTCCTGCTTCTCACATTGGGCAGTGAGGAGGGAGCGGGTGGGGGGCTGAGGATGCTCACCCTGCTCACCCTTTCTCCTCCTGGATCGATGCTGAACTTTGGGCACATTTCTTGGCTCAGTTGTCAGTTATTAAAATTCGCTGCTCACTTTTGTTTACAGTTGGTTATTTACTTTGTTGAATTTTTAAAAACTTGTTAGAATGCAATTGAACACAGATTCAACAGTATTTAAGCTTGAAAAATAAAGATGCATTAGAAAGATGCCTATTATGCTTCAGAATTATTAATTGACATTTTTATGATGAATAATTAATCATTTGAATAATTTTCCTATCTCTGATCTGAACACATATTTGCATATCTAATGTCTGATTTTAAATGTGGTTTCTTCAGTTGCATTCTCCCAGGACAAAGACACGAAGTAAGTAACATCCTAATGTAAAAACTTTTTTTTTTTTTCTTTGCAGTTGTAAAAGTCTGTTTATTGGAACGTAAGTTTGTGTCTAGTTATGAAGCTATTAATAATCCATGCATGGCATATATGCATTAATAAGACTGCATATCTTTCGGATGTAAGTACATTTAGGCCCCATTTTCTTAAATACAGTGGTAAAACCTCCAGGAATACCCATACATTGCTTACAATCGTGCAGGGTTAACCTAGGAAACCATAAAGAAATATCTCAGACAAGCAGCATGCCTCTCTCGCTTACATGACACAAAGTGAGAAGACCAAAAGTTGTTTCATTTTGAGGTGCTTAAAATACCAAGAACTTTTCATATTCCCTTCTGCTGTTTCAAGTGTCCTCCCAGCATTTGCTTGCTGCGTTTTAATACGTCGAAATAGCAATCCTCAACCCCCAGCTCACAGAGCAAGAACACAAGTGGCAAAGCAGTTGCAAGCTGGTCAGCAGATAGGTGCAAGAGGCGGTGCCCGTTGTGCAACCCATTCAGTTCAGTTGGTGCAAGCACAGCTCAGCCACATGGGGAACAGAAAGGAGGAAGGGGCAGCTGGACAAAACTGTAACCAGAAAGGTATATAAAAGAAAGAAAGCAAAACAAGAAATTTAAGGAGTAGCCTCTGATCCTCTGCCTTAGAGCCCCTGTTAATTACTGCAGCCGTACTGCCAGCCTGGCACCCACAGGGTTTTACTAGGAACTGCCTTCACTTATGTCAGCTCTGAATTAGATCTATTAAGAAATGAATTATTTCAAGAACTCATATTTAGTGGCACATTTAGGCGTACAGGGATCCCAGATATTCTGTGCATGAGCTATTGGCTCTTGTTGTTGTACTTAAGAACCGCAGCAATAGATGCTCTGGAAACACCTCAAATGGATGCAGCACTATTAAAGATTAAAGAAAAGGAGATTAAAGAAATTACACTGAAATAGAGGCACAAGTACTGGAATGCAGTGCACGGTAGTGTTTAAATTTGTTTACTGCCATTTATATTGGGAAGATAGCACAATGTGAAATGAAAAATTAAAATAAAAACTTCAAATCCCTTTTCTCGTTCACAGTGGGTAGTAAAAAAATAAAAATTGACCAAGAAATATATATATATATATATTTATGGTGAAAGTATATTATATAGACTATGGTAATCTAGTGGGCAATATCTGACAGACAGAGACTGTATAAAGAAACTGTGAAATGTAGTTCTCAGAACAGGCTGAAGTTGGATGAATAGGGTGTTTAACAGTTGCATACACTTGGTGATAACAGATTTTTATTTTTTTTTTTTATTATTGCTGAGGGCTTTGAGTTTGTAAAAGCAGAACGGTAAATGCCTTGCAGCATGGAGGAGCCAGATCTGAGGCCAGTGCCAGGACCTGCAGAGCATCCTCTGCCAAGGGACGAGGTGAGAATTAGAGTTTAACTTACAGATTTTGCATCTGCAAGCACAAGAAAAGCAAACATTCCTGAGATGTGGGGTCCCTGTGGGGTCTTCCTGTGTTCTCCTTTCCTCGGGCATCAGCAGCAGTACTGGAGTGAAAGCATCCAGCACTGAGTTGGCCAAAAACCCTTGGATTTTGCCTTAGTGAGGATGATGGACAACTTTGGCAGATTTATTTATATTGGAAATGCAGATTTTATTTATTTTATTTTTTGCAGGATAAATGGTGAATATGAAGTAGCCCCTGTTCTACCTATTTTGCAACCAGACCTAAATTATTTCTCCCCATCGTTTTTCTCTTTTTCCTACAGACTTAGCTGATGAGATGAGGTGAATAAACTGGCAGGGAATCCATGTGCAAAGCTGACATTTTGTTGGCCATCTAAAAGTTTCCATGTCAACTTGACTACCCAAACAGCTCTTATCACCGCTCTGGGGAAAGTATCTCCTTCTCTCTGTGACTTCAGGAGGTCATCTGTTTATTTAAAAACTACACAAACACAAGGGTGACAAAAACGTTGAGAAAATCCCAAATGATTTGAAACAATTTGATCCTTCCAAGGAAGTTCAATGTTTACAGAATTGCTTGATATTGGGAAAATTGCTGCGTGTTCCAGTGACACTGCTCACCTGACCTGCAGATGTACACGTGACCCAGCAGTCACATCCTCTGCCAGGCCTGGCACTGGACTTGCCAGCTTTTCTGCTTGCTTCTCCCCGACCATCAGCATCACCTCCAGCTCATCTATGGATGGAAGCTTGGCCAACTGGCCCTTTTCCAAGCCCAAATCTTAAGCTCTGGATTATTAGAGCTGTCAAAAACAGGAGAGCTTATTTTCACTGCCACAGAAGTTTTCTATCGCTCTTCCCTTCCTCTCCAGTTTGTATTTGATTATTTTTGTTCTCTAGAAATGTCCTGATCATTTGCTTTCTAGTTCCGCAGGTCGGTGTCCCATTAGAGATACCTATATTTGAACAAGTCATTTCCCCTCAAATGCAATGTTAGGTGCACGTACGCTCCTACCAACACTTCTTACTACATTGCTGAAAATTTGCTCCATGCAGCAACCAAACTATTTTAAAACCTTGCCATCCTTTTTTAACAGACATCAGCTATCCTGCTTCAAATCTCTGACAGGGATGTGAAAACCGCAGCGTCAGAACAACTGCTGCTCCCTTCTCAAATTCTGACAAGCAACTTTCAACCTGAAATCCTCTAAAAATGCATGTATATATATAGATAGATATATAAAAATCAAAATTGACTGTATTGACTGTATTTCTTTGCCCAGTTCTGACAGGTTGGAAATGTGTGCAGAAATGAGCAATGCAGAATATGGCAATAGCATTTGGTGCTTGCCCAGTGGGTTCACCTACCACAAGGAGTTTATGGGTGGCTGTTTCCAGATTTTGTGTGAGAGAGAAAGCAAAATGACCTCCAGAATGATTTCAGCAGCCAGGTTGGGTTGCTGTGAGTGCTAACATCCATGGTTCCTGTGAGGAATTGTGACAGTGGTCTTTGTACCATAATTTAAGTGAGCCATATCCCACCAAGCAAAGATACTTTCACGGATCCAACGTGGTTCCTATTCAGTATTATTCATTATTTGACCTTAATTTTTGCATATGATATGGCCAACTGATTATACTGAAGGCAGCAGAGATGGGAACAGACACATCACATGTTCCAGAAGATGCTGAGATAACAGGGGAAGAAATGGGGGGTTGTAGAAATTGGACACCATGCAACCTGGAAAGGATGGCCTTGGTGGCACTCATCATGATGGTGTATCCTCCTACAATCACTAGCCATCTGAGGTTTTTCAGGAACACAAGCAGGTTTGGAAACTAATGCCCAAAGGGTAAGAGCAAACTCAGAGAGTTGTCTCATGATTTGATGTGCAGCTCGCTTTGATGGCTTTGGGAGCTTATAGGGAGGTTCAGGGCAGCCAAGCCTGGACGGTTTCATAGCTCATCCATACCACCCACCCTCCAGCTGTACATGGCAGCAGTATCCTTGCTTATGCCAAAGCTTGTGGCACTCATTTCTGAGAGGAAAGTCGCTATCAGTGAGGTCCATATCCAGAATTTAGACAGCAGCATTTAAGAAGCATGAGTCCAAGTGTGAAAAGTCACCCCTGATATTTCATTCTGGAAAGTAGCTGCAGTTGAATGTGGAAGCATTGGAAAATCAGTGCTAGTTTGCACACAGGGAAGGCAAGCTCTCCCTCATGCCTGGTGGTGAGGAGGCAGAAACAGAGCAGAGACTGAAACCACTGCAAATATTTGTTCTCATTGTCAGATGTTTCTATAAAATCAGTTGTTACTGAATCACTGTTGAAGTTATTGAGCATTTAAATAAGCAGAGAGTGAGAAAAGCTAAGTCTAATTATACGTTTCATGCCATTTACAGAGGTTTCCAGGGGATTTTCTTTTAATAAAAGTGCAGTGCATCAAAAAGAATAAATCCTACAATTTTGTTATTTACAAATCAGCTTCTTCTGCCTCAAGCTGACAGACTTACTCTCCATCTTACACTCTTCTTTCCACTCCAAAATGCACCCAGTACATTGACATTTCTTCTAATACTTGTCAAATGTCTACATACTATTTTATGCTCCTTAGGCCGGTAAGCAAATGGATGCAAAGAAAATCATAGCATTGGCATAATGAGTGTCTTCTTACAGAATGATATAAAGAAAAAAACCATGGTGTCAGGAAGCATGTAACTCTGATGTTTTCCATATGAAGAGGAAGAAGTGCCTTTTATACCCCTGTCCATCAAATGCTGAAGTTTTCAATTTGGAAGCCAGCCTGGAGATATTATTAACTTAATCTTGATTTATTAACTCAAGAAAATAAAAAGTTTGGATAATTTTTATCCTTTTCACTTGTATTTTTTGCCACCTAAACTACTCTGCACCTGCCTCCAAATTGTGAAGCTGTTGAAGTATGCACCTCAGTGCCCTGGACCAAAGCACACTACTAAAATCTTCTCACCTATAAGATCAATGGATACAGCACCCAACCCTGCAGCTTCCATCCATGCTTTGGAGAGGAGCAGCCTCTGAATCCAACAGATAACTCACACATTGCCTCTCTGAGGCTACTCCCTGTGTTGGAGGTGAATTGAAATAGAGAACACCAGGAGGCCATATACTTGCTTGTCCAAGTCGGCTGCTGCCATAGATATAGAACACTGACTGCTTCAACAATTAAAATGTTAATGCAAAGGTTACCAGAAAAACAAAGGAATGAAAATTAAAGGGGTTCTTTTAAGTATGAATGTACCACACAGACACGACAGAGATATCAGTTCTGCATGCTTTCCAAGGTCTTAGACTTGACTTGCAACAGCCCTGCCATTGCAAGATGGGCCTCTTTCCTGAGCAGACGCTGTCAGTTGAGCCAAATTGTATGATTGTTTTGTGATATGGATATATGCGGGCTGGGGACTAAATTAAGGACATTAAACTCAATTTCCTTAAGACGTGAGCCAGATTTTAACATTGCAGCTGTCCAGAGGTGAAAGGGTAATGAGGACATGAGGAATTCCTGGATGGGAAAGGGACACTTGGCCCAACAAGTCTGTCCCCCATCAAGTTTATTACAACACACCTCCCTGCCTTGTCGATATATCCTCCAGCCCTGTCCTCCTATATAAACATGTCTGGCTATCTCTTCTGTTAATTAATACTCTAGTCCACTTGGTGCTTTTATTTAACTAAATGCCCACTGCACTGTGAACTGGATAGCTCTACATGAATTTACTGTTTGTTCCTAGATCCTTCATTTTTAATTGACTTTTATTTTTTTAAACCCACTAGATACAACCCCCACTTCACTTCCCATCCTAATTATGACAATATTAGTGTTCAGGTTTTTTTAGAAAGGATTAGGCTCAGCCTTAATTTGTATCATCTATCTTTAATAGTCAGAAACAACCATTGCTTTATATCTTATTCCTATTTGAGTCGCTGAAGTTCTTCTTCGGAAAAGGTGATCAAAATTGGAATTATTGGAGAAAATCTATCATGTTCCTCATGCAATAACAGCTCTTTTGATTTTTCAGGCTATCCTTTGCTGGAGTGTCCATATCACACTTTATTTATACTGAATTGGCATTGATTCAAAATCGATGTACTCAATCTGTCAAACAATTCTTAAGGTGGAGCAGGAATTTTGGTAGCCAAGTATTAACTTGACTATCTCCTGAAGTCAAGAAAGAGCTTTGAAGGCTGATAGGAGCAAAAAGGCTCCCAAGAAATCTGTATCATTACAAAGGCTTCTGACTGCTAACTGGTCTTCATTTATTCAAAACTATCTCCCTTTAAATATTCCGCTAGCAAAGTTGAGAACAAATTAGCATACAGATGCTTCCTCAGAATGCCAACATTTGAAAAAAACTGGCTTTTTCCCTTCTTCTGAGACAACTCAAAGGAGAATGTCATTAGGGATGAACAGAAAGACAGGGAAAGAGACGAGTCACACGCAAAGCCCCCAGTTTCAAAATATCAAAGACCAAGACATCGGCAAAAGAAAAATACTTTGGGTGCAGCATAAGTGGAGGAAACAGGGAAAGGAGGTTATTGGGGCGTGAGATAAGAAAGGACTCAAGTTTGTTGCTAAATGTTGAAATCCCTTAAAATTAAGACACCAGCAATTATTTCTGATATCTGCGCTCTGTTGTTCAAAAAAGCAACTTGGTTATATGACGAATGGGAAATTTTTTGTTTGCTTTAAGGTTTGGCTTGGAAAAAAAACAGCATTGCTAGCAGAGATTGTTTAGTGGAAGAAACTCTGCACCCTGTTGAGAAACACTGAGGTTTCATTCAGGAACTAAGATGGCAGCATTGGGTGGAGAAGGAACTCTGAGAAACTTGGAAACAGAAGAAAAACAGTTACTGGTTTCATGCAGGTGAAGAAACAGTTCTGAGAGGGGAAATGGAGACAAAACAGTACACAATATCATAGATAAATTATCAGATTAAAAACATGTATAATAAAGATATTAAGCTTTCATCTTCATGCAGTTCTGAATTAGCAGGTCCAGCCCCATTTCCAAGGTGCACACTAAAATGTGACTTGAGGAGACTCTTGTACATGGCATTTAGGAGACAAAGCCTTTAGTACTTGTGAAAGGAGGGCTGGTAAGGTCACCCAGCAGACCTGAGCTGTGGTGCCCTGAGGCTTTCCTCCTGTCCCCATTTCTCCTGGCAGGGCTGAGCTATTCAGGACAGGTCTGTATCACCCTAGGGGCAGAAAGGGACTGGAAGTGCTTCAAACTCACATGGGACTCAGGAGCAAAGGAGACAGAATTACCTTTGTTATCTGTCCCTCATGATAACACCATCCCTGGGATAAAAGTCTTACCTTACCCAAGTACTTATTCACTAAATTGACATAGAGAAGTAGGTTTTGTGGAAGATTTGGTTGTTTTCCTTAATTCCAGAAGTTGTTTTGTCTATTTTTTTTTTTTTAATTACCAAATTTTCAATTTTGTAATTCAAGGGGCAATTAAAAAAAAAAAAAAAGAAGTCTGAAACCTTCTATTCTATCCTTTCCCTTTTTCTGGAATTCCTCCCTGCTCTCTCTCCCATCCCTTTGCACAGCATACCTCCACCACTTCTGTCAACCCTCTCCCCATCTGGTGCATGTTTTCACATTTCCCACTGCATCAGAAAAGCCTGTTTACTTTGCTCTATCAGCTCTGTGCGACAGCCCAGCAGCGTGTTCCTGGTGGTGCTGATGCTGCATTTGTTGGTGATCTGGATCTTGCATTTAGACGGTTGTTGCTATTCCCCTGTACCTCACGTCCCCAGCATATTTTGCTATGTTACCTTTGATATTCTGGTTTAATTCTTTTGCATAGATTAGAGACAAGACAAGCTCTTAACCTGACCAAAGCACTAGCCTGTATTGACTGCCAATCTCTAAGTCATTCGGTGAATGCTGTTTTCAGACTGTTATCAGTTCATTAAAGTTTATCATTTAGGCAGTGGCTCTGTACCTTGCTGGTAATCTTCAGTGTAGGATCTTATCAAACACTCACAAGGAAGCCTGGGCATGCTGTATAGACATACTCTATACCACCTATAGTATTTTCATTGTCTACCTTGGCAGCAACACCTTTGAAGAACTCCAGCAAATTATTTGAGCACGATTTCCTGCTCTAAATCCACATTGTTTGACTTTGCTCAAATTAGGATTTTCGGTATGTTTCTTTATTAAATCCTGTAAAATTATTCCTGCTCTATTCTTTGTTGCTATAATTGTGTTATGTTCATTTGTTTATGTTACAATTTTAAAATATTTTATATGTATGTATTCCTCTGCATGTGCTTATGTACACAAAAGTGCATATATGTATATGAAATTGAGTTTATATTGAAGTATATTGGGCTTTAAAGCTGAATACGTTAAAATAGTTAATGCAGCATAAAATGCAAAGGATACAGTTAGGGACAGATCTTTGGCTAGAGTAAATGAATTTGACTTTGAATACATTTTGTTAACTTAAATGGTGTTAACTTGATTTATGTGAGCTGGGGAGTTAACCCTTATGCAACGTAATTTCTTTATTTCAGTGCCAAGAGATCAGAATTACTGTTGAGATGCTTCTTAACATTTCTGATTTACCATAGATTTCAATCCACATTTCTTTTGGATCTCTGGCTCAAGAAATTTATTTGTAGTTAATAAAATCATTCTTAATGTCTAATAAATTTTATTATACGTACTATACATTATTTTGTTTCAGATTAGTAATTACTTACACTTTGATTTTCCATTATTTTAGAAAGTTTAACACTCTTTCCAGTTCTGTTAATTAATAAATTAGTTAATTAATCAACTAACTTGTTGATCTGTAGCCTTTCCCTTTGCAACAAGGAATCTGGCAGTTTCTGGTAAATATAATTAAAAGTTCATTAATATTAGATTAATGCCTATTTTCTTTGGAAATCTAACATTTCATAGAAGTAGGCTCTTCCCTTCTTGACTGTGGTAGAACCATGAAATGGCAATCAGATCTAAAGGAGATTAGCCTTCTGTACTAGCCAAGGGAAAAGCATGCCAAAACAACTTTCATTTGAGCCAGGAAGCTTTTGGGGGACAACACAAGCTCTGCTCAAAACTCTATGGATGTCCCTAGCTTCCTCTCCACCAAGGTTAGACATTCTTTCCATGGCAGAGGTGAAGTCCCCAGCACTGTGCAAAACCCAGCTGGTGCTTATTTCGATGCAATTGGTTGGTGATGAAAGCATATGTCCAGCCAATGGGGAAAAACAGCTTTAACACTGCTCAGAAGAAACATGAAGACCTCAGCTTCACCAGATTTTGGCAGTGGCTGCCCACTGCTCATGCTGGAACTCCTTTACCTTGTGAGAGATCTGGATTTTAAGTACCTGCTCTCAGGTACGCTGGTTATATTACAGTGATTAAATATAACATATATATGGAACTGGAGATGAGTCTTCTGGTCATGGGACTGCACGAGGTCGATTCCATTTATAAACTGCTAAGCCCATGCTTTGGTATGCCAGGAACAAAAATATCTGAACGAGAAGTTATTACTTGTAAGTACGAAAGATGAGGTCCCATCTTTGAAGAACTTCCCAACCAGATTACCTACAAAACACAAAGCTTATTTGCTTTTCTTCAGCTCACTACTAACAGATTTCCACTATTGTGTGTTATTGACCATTTTTTTTCCTCACTGGCTGTGTAAACTCTTTTATTGTTAACATGGATTCAAGAAGGAAATCTTACTATTATTAGCTTTCCTTAATTGTTCTTTTGACTCAAGTATTTACTTTGTAACTCTCCCAAGCTTTTCTTAATAAGAATGTTTTCTATTGATTTATCCCTTAAGATCTATCTTTATCATAGTCAAGTTTGAACTCTCTATCATTAACTTCAAAATCATATTAAAATTAAATGTAATTAAAGTTAAATTTTATAATTAAAATTAATCTTACAGCAGTACACATCCTTATCTCCAAGTATGGAACTCAGCACAGCTGCTAGTTGCTCAGTGGGCTAATAGCACTGCCACTACAAACAAACTCTCTTAGCTTCCACATAGCTATCGCACTAATCAATACCCAAATAATTAAATTTCCCCATTATCAAATTCTAGTTTTCTTTATCAACTTTTCCTCCACCAGTAATTTTGTTGTCTTAATCTGGTTTCTTCTCCAGAGGTCTATAACAACTGTATAGTTACACCAGATAATCTTTCCTTTCTTCTCTGTTAAGTTCTCTAGCCTTCCAATTTTGAAGTCCTGTAAGGAAGATGCCACTGAATGGAAGTTTGATCAAGATATACATATATATCTCTAATGCACACTACTAATTTTATCTTGCCTCACCCTTGAATGAAATCCTGTGCATGTATTTGAAGTTACCATTAGTTTTTTTTGATTCATTCTCTTATTTGCTCTCCAACTATTTCCAGTAATTTCCAGCAACTATTTCTAGTAATTATTAGAGATGAAGAAAGATCTAGAGGCCTGTATCCATATCCCCTCTGGACTTTGTAGCTCATACCCATCTTTAATTAACATGAATACAAGCAATAATGTTTTCTAGATCAATGCCTAATTCTTTGATGTTATAGCCTTACCTGGAACTGTTCTGCTGTACTTTGACACAGCTTTGGTCCAGAGGAGCTTCTCAGGGGAAGGGTTCTATATCATGGAGCTTTGCTCTCTCCTTAGACCTCATGCCAAAGGAGCAGAAAGGAAGAAGGAGTCCTGTTCCTTTTCATAGCCCTGCAAATACAACTCAGCCAAATCACTCCAACCAGCTTCAGCTGTTCATTACTCTATGAATGCAACACTTTCTGAAGGAAATTTGCTGCTGAATTAAGGGGGGAAAGTGGGCTGCAAAACAAATGTTGGTGATAATGAATTGAAGTGATGATCTGAGGAGCTCATAGTGCTTCACAAGCATTAATTAATTAAACCCTACCAGATCCTAGCGAGGTAGGCATTACGGCCCATACTTCAATGCTGGCTGCAGTGTGCTATTTCTGTGTCTCAATATCATTTTGTTAATATGTATTCTGATGCGCTGACTGAAATGGCGTCTGACTAGTAGAGATGACTGTGCATATATTTAAGCTGTGAATATTTTGCATGATGAGACTTCATATGTGCAAAAAAAAAAAAAAAAAAAAAAAAAAAAGGTCTTTGTTTTTCTTTATACTGCCTTGTTCCTGAATAAAAAGTGTGTGATAAATGAGTTATGCAGAAAGCACTGAAGGGCTGCTGGCAACATAGAGTTCTGTACGATATACAGCTCATTCTGTTACTGAATTAGGACTAATATCTCTTTGTTTTGGTACTGAGAACCTGAATGCACTTCAATGAATGTGAAGGTTTCTTCCTTTTGTAACATAATTTACCTAATTGTTGTAAAAAATTAACCTATGATTTTAACAACAATTATTAGAGCACTTGAATTTATTAGTAGTAAACTATAAAAGTTATTCTGAGTTTTCATTGTGAGAAGCATATTTTGTTTTGTTACCGATGTAGAGCTTTGACTTCCAATGAGTGCTTTTCCCCCTTTTCTTTCCATGTGGCTCCAAATGAGATGTTGTTTATTACTTGAAACGTTATATGTAAGCCCCAAGAATATGTTACATGTGACTGCAGTTCTGGCAGACTTTGAGAAACTGAAGTTTCCAGAAATTTTGCTGTGTTTCAAAACCAGAGCCGTGTTTTAAAGGAAGATTTCTACTTCCAAATGTGTGGTTGCCTGAACCTTTTACATTTTCAAGTCAGATTCCCTTGCCAAATAACACACTGTACCTTAACTATAATAAAAAAGCAGAGACTGTGTTTATAAAAACATTGCAGGAGCAACTGTGATCATATTTCTTGAATTTATTCTATTCGTGTGCTTAAATATGCATTTTATAGTAAGCTTTCCATTGCACCGGTCACTTACAGGAGTAGAAAATGACATGCACAGGCAGAAGGTTGGCATAATGCAACAAACCAAACTGGTAAAGTACAGGAATTCGGAGCCAGACCAAAATGTGAGGTCAAGGAAGTTTCTTTTATAATAATAGTGGTTATCTGTTTAATGTGTGATCTGGCAGTGATGCGATGTTGACCGTAAGCAATTAGGCATGTTTCTAAACTGGTGGTATACAAACCCTAAGTAGCTACATGCAAGATAGGCTGTGAGAAACGGGCACTCGTGTTCTTGTGGTTCTTCTTGCTTAATGTCAATTAAAATTACAGCTTAGTCATAGGAATTCTCTTATTGTAAAATAATACTTGTGTTCACTACATCCGTTGCTGTATACATAAAATCCTATATTGGAACTACTTTTCTGAAGAAAGATCCTGTCTGAGCTGATATGTACTGAATAGTATTCCTCTTAACAGTCGTGTGGTTAAATGTGCAACTCCCTGCTTATTGGTTAAAGTTTTCTTTACAACTGAGTTCTTATGTCAATACCCTTGTACTGTATATTGGACTCGAGTGTGGAAGCGAGGCATGTCTCTCTGCATACGTTTAGTTGCTTGGGCAAAGTTAAGAGCAGGAAGGTCTTTGTGATGCCAAGCTGACCGAGTACAGAGTGGGAGCTGGGCTGTGACCCTGGCTCTGAAATGGATGTTTTATGACTTTGGTGGATTCACTGGACAATGTATCTTCTCGTTAGCTTTTAATAGACTTGGATCCCACTGTTAGAATGACCTCTGTGTCCACCTCTGAAAGGGGATTGTGGTGTTTTTCCTGGGCTTAGAAGGATGTGGCTGGAGTGGGAGCTGTGCGGTTGAGCTAGCTGCAGTAGGAACCATGCTAATGAGCTATGAAGGCACTCAAAAGAGCTCCTTCTCTTCCCAGAGCAAGCAGTTGCATGAGATTTGGCTGTAGCACACAAGTCCTACGATTGCTGCTGTGAACTTTCAGTGGCTTGAACCTCTGCCTTTGCACAGAAGGAGCTGGGGTCATCACCTCTCCCTCTCTGCCTCTGGGTATCTTCTAGAAATAATCACTTATAAACCAAGATGTGATTTGCATAAAACAAATCCCAAACTGAGCCTTAGCAAAACTTTAGTCTTTGTAGAAGTGATGGCTCGATATGTAAACTCAGCACGGATACCTGCAAAGCATCCCACAGAGAAATAGTCTTACTTCAGTGCCAAAAGACCGAACTGAACAGGGATTTAATGACCAGAACACAGTGGTTTATCACTGGTTATTTAGGAGCCATATCACTACTCTTGCAATAGTCCTGAAGCTGTTGTGTGGCCACGCTGCATCACACCAGGGCACGTGCTTTGGCTGTCACTTCTAGACTCCCCCAATGTAACCTTTCATCCTTTCGCTTTTCAGAAACAAAAATAAGGGCTGCAAAAATCCATGACTGTGGTTTAGAACTAAATAAGGAAAAAACTGCTTACTGAAAAGCCACCCCCTCTGAGAGAAATGTCAGTGACACAATAGATGCTATTATTCTGCTCCTTTACAACCAGACTGGGGGGTTCTGTTATAGTCCTTAGTAAAGGGCACCAGCATCCTATCAGTAAGTGATGCTTCTGATCAGCATTCAGAGATCTGTTTTTGGTTTGACACTTCAAGAGAAGCTCCTGGGCAGCTCCAGGACTTTCTGCTCTGCATGGAAGTAAGTGCTGGGCTTAGTACTTTGCTATGTGGCATGGCTGGAGCAGTCACTTTCTTGCCTGTTGCTTCATTGTATAAGCAATATTTTGGCACCTTACCTCTATTTGCAGTCACACAAGGCAGTTGTTCATCTGGGGTCATGAAACAGTGACACGCAACAAATACCTTAGTCTATCTAAGTCTGCAGTACCGTGCAGTTCTTGTGTAGGAAAAAAGTATGTATTCTTTGGGAAGGCAGGATTATTCCAACTTTTTCCATAGCATATGTCTTCTTTTAAGGAAAAATCATCTCAGAGAACTTATCTCCTCCCATTCGTGGTCATGTGGCCCATCTACTACTTTCTGGTAACGAAAGCCACGGTTTGCAAACACTACAGCAATTATCTCCATGGAAAAGTTCTGATAGGAACAGAGTATTATTTTAACCTTCTTTATTATGATTTAGCAGCTGGAAACAAGGAAAATATCCAAGACTACTGTGCTACTCATCTGTCTGCACAATATCAGCAACAACTCTGTAGACAAAGCTGAGAATGAAGTTATATGTAATAAGTGTTTAGATGTATTTTTGTGTGAGGTGAGAAAATAGTGCAGGCTGTGCTACATAATTTCTTCCTATTTGGAAACACTTTTGTTCTTTAAATAAGAATAGATTGTTATTAAAAAAATAATAAAAATAAAAGAAAAAAGTTAATCTCTTTCCAGGTGATTATGCAGTTCTTTTTTGGCACGTGGCACTCTTGTGAGTGAATAAGGAGGTGAAAATATCTTTATATGCCAAACTAATTCCAGTGAATTAAATAGCGACAGAACAATCTGCTGCTATTGGGAAGACTTTATCTGGAAGGTGTCCCAGTGTCTTGGAAGAACCTGCCTAGAAAATAATGGGGTTTGCCTTGTAATGCTGAATATCAAGGAAACTTTCCAGTAAATCCTGAGCCACCTCAGAATTTAGCTGTCTGGGAGCTTGATGTAAGCAATGGTTTAGAGAGATCTACCTCAAAGCTGTATAAACACGTGGCTTTCTGCAGGCCTAAGGATGTGTATCAACTCATGTGACACACAGAGATCCTCAGTTTGCGCAAAGAAAGTGGGACTGAGCAGCAATGAGGAAGAAGACATGGCAAATGAGACTTCTTGAAAATAGCTCTAAGAGATGAGTTAGTTTCTGAAGAAGGAACAAATAGGTTTTCACCTCCAAATCCTCATTGTTTTTTGACTTTGGGCCTTTAGGCTCTCTCTCATGGAGATTCTCTCTTGCATGAGTGGGAGATACAGAAGCTCCAGGGGAAACACGTGGAGTCTGTCGCATCCTTTCTGTTCCGCAGGAAGGCAATTGGAGAGCTGCAAAAGATCCATTAGCTCGGGTTATGTGTCTGGGAACCCTTTCATTCTGTGGATTGGCACGTTCTGCTTTGCTTTCCTGGTATCCTGCAAGCTTTCTCCTGTTCCTGCAGCAGCTGTGTGGCTGAGGATTTGGGACCCTCTCTGGGAGTTACTGCTACGTTAGCAAATACGTAAAAGTTTAGCAGTAAAAATATGAGTCAGAATAGCTCCGCCTTACTGCTGTTCCCCAGAAACACAACTTCAACAAGGCTTACTTTGAGCACCGAGGGTATGAAAGTGTATTGTGGAGTGTGCAAGCTCATATCATCAAACACAGCCAGCCAGCACAGAAATGTAAGCAGCGCAGTGTTGTGCTGATCTGAAGTGGCCTGGAATACAATAAGAGGTGAATCTTCTTTCAGAATTACAGCAAATCATTTTCCCTGGGCAGATTTTGAGAGCTGCTTTTTTTTTTTTTTTTTTAATTCTTGTATTTCTTCCCAGTCGTTTTGGATTTGACTGAAACTGGCTGTTCTTAGAGTTGGATTCCAACCGAACGAGCGGGTTTGCTCCAGCCTCTGCCTGACCCTGGGTTATAGGCACTTCAAAAAGCAAAAGCAGGGCTGTGCAAACATCTCTCCTCTCATCTTGCTCGCAGCAGCTTCGTGAACACAACTTGGGATGGGTTTCCATCAGGGAGGCTGCTTTGCATCCCAGCTGTCCTGGAGGACAACGTGGGACTGCTTCGGGAAAACACAAAAAAATGCTTTCTTAAAAAGTGGTCGCTGTTGTATGTGCCTTCTCCGAGCAGAAAGGAAAACTGAGACGGGGGTGGGGGGGACAGGCATGCAGGAGGCAACACAAATGCATTATGCATTCATTTTTAAGTAGTAAAATATCAGAGTGCTCTGATGCCATATTTCTTCTCTGTGGTGTTTGTGTATTCGTGCTGAACATGGGATAACAGAGCATATACGGATATATAATATTAGTGAAGAAGAAAATGACTGCTGCAGTACTTTCTACTCGCAGTTCCTTCTTCAGCAATGCCCTTACACCTTTCTTTTTCAGGCTTTTTGTAGCATCCTAAACAGAAGGATATTGAAGGGAGCTGATTCTGCTTTGATCCTTATGCTTGTTGTCAAAGCGCTTGGGATTGAAGAGACTGTTGGCTACAATTGACTGTGACAATTAGGAGATGATCAGAGCCCTAGAGTGGAGCACTTAAAGGGTAATTTACATGTCAGTTTGTCGAATAAAAAAAAGATATTCAGCTAAGATTTTTTTTCCCCTCAGAGCCTTGTAAACTGCAATTTGTGCTCTAGTAAGAAAAACCTGGCAGAGGAGTTAGGATAGCCATTTCCATTTGAAAAGAGGCAATCATAAGGCCACTGCTGAGCCTATTGTCCACTAAAAATGCTGATTTGCAGTCAGGGAGTGAAAGAGTGGAACCATCACTAAATAGAACCTAGTGCAAGGTAACTCCCCCTCGGTGGCTTTCTAATGCTGGCTGGAGGTTTTATATACCTTAAATCCTGCATTTACTATCATTATAACATTGTTACTGATCATGAATGTCCTTTATCGTAACAAAAAAAAAAAAAAAAAAAAAAAAAGCACGTATTGAGGGGGAGGTGGGAGGACCGGGAGCTCCCAGTCAGTTGATAGGCGAACGCCGGCTATCTATTGTATCACATCTTTCTTATTCTCTTGCCTTTTGTATGCCAGCACAATTTTCTTCTCGTCACCCCTTGCACTTTGCCATTCAGGCACCTTCCATAACAGTTTTCTCATAGGTTTTCCATACCTATTTACACTTCATTTTGTACACCCTCCCTATGGATTTTTAGCATTTTCCGCATTTAACCTGCTGGGGAAGGAAGAGAGAGAGGGAGGCGATGGGAGCAGCTCAGTTCAGAGTTTGCCTTCCTGCAACTGCGATGGAGACCGTGAGCACTCAGGTCTGAGAGGAGTGCAGCTAACACTGCTGATGATGAAATAAACTTTCTGGTCAGCCTGAGTTGTAGCAGATGTTACATTCTTAACAGTTTCAGGAAGGGATATTACTGGATATGCATACTACTCCTGTGTTCATCCATGCAAATAGGTGTATTTATTTTGAGATTGCACCATAGCCTTTTCTTCCAGAGGAGGCATTTTCTCCCATTTTGCAGTCATCTCCCCCCAAAGGAAATGGCCATGTACTCCAGTTTGGGAACCAGAATGAGAGGCTTTGCTTTATCATTGCTATGATCAGGTGGCTTTTGCTGTCCAGGAGCGTGTTGCCATCAAAACCTACAAGCTACATTTCTGTTTCTATCACTTGTACTAGAAACATGTTTTAACCTGCTTCTGTACCTGGTAAAGAAAATACTTCAAAATACTCCTTAAAGTTGTGCAGCATTCGCCCTCATTTTAATTTAAAGTAAATCATTCTATACAGAGGTCCTCTCTGCCATGAGCGTTGTTGTGCTATGTTGTCATTCTTTCCAGGATGCTGTACATGTGAGATGATGGCTTTTGCCCTCCCCTGCCATTATACTTAACTTCTCGAATGTCCCAATGTTTGTACGCGCTTGTCTCTGCGTCCGACGTAAAGAACAAACAGGAATAAATAAGACAGGGAGAGTAAACAGTATAATGACAGGGGGAGTCTGGAATGACTTTGTCTTCCAATGTGTCTGCAGAACCAAGGCGGTGGTAAATCTGTATCAAAAAGAAAAAAAAAACCCAGACATAGCAGGAGGTCCTCGTCTCCCAGGTAATGGCTAAATGACGAGCAGATGAGCCGTCGTCATATTGATTTAAGCATTTTGTTCCAGCCAGTCATGATTAACTTTGATTTGTTTTTACTTTCCTCTTACAGGTTTGCATTTAAAAGACTCTCAGAGCACTAATTGTATAAAATTCTGATAGCTGCACATTCTCCTGCTGGAAAGGTAATGGATGGACAGATGAATGAATGATTTAAGGTTTCCCTGTACTTTTGAATTAAGTTGTTGTTGTTATTATTATTATTATTTTGAAAGGAACTGGAAGAAGAAAGTTGCACTCAATCAGTATGTATTTTGCAAAGTCTTCACGTCTAGGGGGACAGAAGACTTTTGGAATGTAAACTTCATTAGAATTTAACAGAGATATGCTTTTGTCTATGAATTATCAAATTTACTGTTCCCGTTACTGAATGTAATTTTAAAATGAGTGAATGTACATATTGATCATCATGTCAGAAAGCATATTATACTGTTTCTGTAATTACCTTTCTTGCTTAAGAATACAGAGTACGAAAACTCTACGTACAATAAAAATATATTTCCTTAAGCAACTCTGGGTTATACAGATTTAGTACTAAATTGGGTTTTAAGTTCATGAGAATAAATCATACTGGTACAACTGCTTTTTATATGTGAGAAATTATATTCGTAATAAGGCATTGTATTACTTCACTTGAAAAGGTCTGAAATAGTTAAAGATCATGACAAATTATGTGTAGTGAAATAGTGTGACCTCATTCGGTACCTATCTTCTCATTCAGTCTGAAATATATCCCTTTATTGCTTTGTGAATTAATAATATGATGTTGGACAACTACAGATGACTTCTTGTTAATTAGAATTAGAATTTCAGATGCGTGTTATGATACATCAGAACTTTCTCTATTTTCTGCTAATAGGACACACCACATGAATAGCAAAATGTTTTTCAGGAGCAGGAGGGGCATATTATCTGATTTAAACAAGATGTTACCTTGAGAAAAAGCATCTAACTTCTTAATGGCCAGTTTCCATTGAAAGCATTCAAATTCATGGTATTTCTCAAAATTGGATGTTTGGTAGTCTATTAATTGATTTTTTAACTTAACAAAACTGGATCTTCAAGTGACAAAAATAGGCAGATATGCTACACGAAAGACATTTTTATCTGGTATTTATCAGAAATGGCCAGAATTCCTTTGAATGCATCTCCAATTGTAAGATGGCTCTGGAGAACCACCCTTCCTCTTGTCTTCTGTGATTCTGGAATCTTAGCAGGCATTCCCCTGTATCTTGTGGTTCACAAAAGGTTTTGAAACATCTTGCCCTAGGTGTTATTAATATTGTTGGCCTATTTCAGGTTTCACTGTACCCCGAATAATTTTTAAACTAAGCCTGACAATGGAACCGCTGCTGATCTTGTCTTCTTCCACTGACGGTGGAATTTGGGTTAAAAACTTTTATTCCAATGAAGTTTGCAAAAACAAGAAAGAAGGAACAGCTTGATGCAGGTTGTTTTTCAAGATGCCTCCCAACACGCAGAGCTAGGGCCAGATTCACTGCCAATGTAAATGGTGTTGGCTCTGTTGAGGCAAACAGAGCTGAGCTTATTTCTACCCCAGACCCAAGTTTTGCTTTCCAAAGGGAAACACCAGCTAAAGCTGTACTGTGAACCTCCTGAGATTTTGCTTTCTTGTGAGTACCTTTATGGTGAGACCACTATGATTGCTCCTATGGCGTATGCCATGGTAGTGTATGTCCTAGCCCAGTGCAGTTTTGGAGGTTCTGCATACAGAAGGACAAACCTGACCACTAAATTCACCGTAACTCAGGGAGGAGTGGAATGGTGATGAAACTAGAACACATCTACACCTGTTGAGGGGTAGCAGGTGAGCTGGAGTGTGTGTGCTGGTGAGTATGCTTCTTTTTGATGTATCCAGCAGGTCTTCTTTCATCTGTGATCACTGCAGATACAGCAAAGGAGCTTCTAATTCACTGCAGTGACAGCAAAGGCAGGCTGGAAAGGGAAGAATCATTTCTATTTGCCTTCAGAATGCCGAGACTCCAATAATAATAAAAAAAAAAAGTGTGAGAAATATTGTGCAAAATAGAGATCTGCACATACATATTAATTCATTATTTATATCGTTCAGATTTTAACAGTTAGCAATGGTGATGACATGAATATTAAACTGCAGTGCTAAAATGGCTCTTGGGTGAAGGACAATAGAGATGAAACATTTAATCCCGGCAAAGTGATAAGGCATTTTGGTTGTGTTCAGTACCATCAAGACATGCAACATTTAATTCCTCTTCACCCCACAGCGTGAGTGTTTACCTGTCTCTCACTGATACAGCCTGCTTTGTCTGGTGTACCAGTTACAGAACAAGTTGTGGACCGAAGAAGAATGAGATGATGACTACTATATTACTCTAACAGGGCTGGTGTTTGGTTGAAAATTTCACAGTGAAGATGATAGTGCTATTCTGCAAGTTACTCTGTGTTATCATAATTTGTATATATGTGTCATGACTTAGAAGTGCAATATCCTCAAGGTACACATGATGAGGCAGCCTTGGTATCCAACACCTCAGACTTCAGTGTTGTGAAGCACAATGCTGATGCTGGCTCTATAGGATTGGAAGACTAACCTGTGTTTCCTTCTGCTTGTCTTTCCTACCCACCTGTAGGCATAAGAGGTAACTCCTGTCTGTTGGCACTCCAGGCTGGTGCAGATGAGGCCCATACCATTGGAAACGGGCCTGTAATGCACTCAAGGTTACAACAGCAAGCATCTCCTTCCTCAAAACTCCACAGAAATAATAATTTTCTTTGACCTGAACTTTTTATCACTTTTGACCATCTTACAAGTTAAATACACGCAGAAGTAACTTATGAAGTTCATAGCTTGATTACGTTTAGATAATTCCACATATTCTTTTGTTACAATTCACAATGCCAACCAGGCACTGGAATCACACAGGCAAAACCATGGACTTCAGGCTGGCCACGTGCCAGGCACAGGGCCGACAGACCTGTGGATTTGGTACTGACAGCAGAAATCCAACCATCCGGGTCATGTATCATCTCATTTGGACGGATCCAGATTCTTACACTGGTGTAAGCTGGATGCTGACCCTGTGCCATTGTAAAACCAACGTGTCCGTGAAGAGAAGTCAAGTTTATGGTGCTTTAACTGCATCTGAGGCTGATGAGAAAATGAGCTTTGACATTCTGAATTCATACTGAAAAGTGTAAGGGAAAATGGGATGATTACTATTAATAATCAGTGGTAGAAGTCAAACGTCTGAAGTACTATTTGAGCTATAATGATATCCTTTTAAAAGTTTGAAAGGAACTAATCATAAAAGTTTCAAACTTGGAATATTAATTCATGTGCATTTCCTTTATGTCTGATTAGCAGAAAGTGTGGAACAGATGTTTTTCCCTCTCTTCACAGATAGCTAACTTTTGCCTTGTCCTTTAAAATGTAAAATATGCATCACAGTTTGGAAAACATTCACAAAAGATTACTTCATACTGCGAATTGGAGCTGCCTTCCAGAGGGATACATTATAGTCTGGTCAGATGCAATTGCTTGCAACTACTATTGCCTTCTAAAAAAGTTTAGCAATCTCGATGAACTTTCATTAAAAGCTCTGCATAGCTTGGGATACGTTATTTATAAGCCAGGAATTTCTCCTTTAAGGATATTTAGGGCCAGATACTGAAAAAAATTGCAATTTTTCCACTGGAGATTATGAAAGTGTATTTGCTTTCATTTATTCCCTCTTCCATTCCAGTGGCATTCCGACTATAATTTTAATTCTTCTGTAAAGAAAATATTTTGACAACAAAGAAAGACATTAATGATGACTGAAATTTGCTTTTCCTCTCCTTCCCCACTTGCACAGCCCCTTTACAAACCACGATCTCTTTTTCTCACTATTTGCCCCAAAGCCCTTTTCCCACATGAGCCGTGAGCAGCAGGAGCCCCTGAGCAGCACCATGGTGGGTGCCCAGGTGGGAACAGCCACACTCTGCCACTCTCCCCCTTTGCCACCATTTTGTTACAGCCCTGAAAAGCAGCAAATGGTGGTTATTGTTTCTTTGCAGGGTATGGTTTTGTACTGGATCCATGTGCAAAGTGTAAACATGTCATCAGTCCTCATTTGCTATATCCAAAAACATTCCCCATGTCCATATTTGATTTTCAAGTGCATCTGTGCACTGATTGAAACCCTCCCAACATGCTGCTACACAAATGCAAACCCACACATTGCTGATTTTGAATCAAATGCTCTTATGCTTCCACACTTCCATTTCAAAGTTTGCCTCAGAGTTGCAGTATGTGCCCTTTTAACACATTTTTCCCTCTCACAAAGAGATCCCTGTGTTCATCACAGAGGAGCACGGTGCAGCCTTTTCCATTTTGTTCTTATTTATTCCTTGGAGCCCGCTTTTATTTTCACAGCTTATTTATCCTTTGTTTACAGCCCACATGTGCTTTTAAGCAACAAAACCAATATTTAAACAAAGGAAGTAAAATACTGAGTTATGATACAGGAATTTACTAAGGATAGAAAGTTGGATTAGAAATAGTGACGCGTTTTGCTATTAATGTAGTTTGTCAAAAGGGAGGCAGAGAAAGCTGATTGAGTTGCAAATTTTCTGAAAAAGATGAATCTCTTCGAAAGTATGATGAAACGTTTTCCATTTAACACTGTTTAAACTCCTACTTAAAAAGCCAAAAAAAAAAAAAGAGAAGGGAAAAAAAAAATCCAAAGTGTGAGTGCAAAGTTGTAATTTTAAAGATTGTGGTGTACCTCATTATTTTTTCCACCCATCCCAATGCACGAGAGTTACCTTAACTGCAGAGCTCTGTAGTACCCTTTGCCTGTCATTTTTAATCAGGTTGTTTTAGGTAATTTTTGTTATGCCCCTCATTACTGAATTGTTTATCAATAGGTGCACCAAGTGTCACTAGCTTTTCTCATCAAGCCAGGTCTGACAAAGAGCTGCAGTGCATGGGAAAGAGGCAGCTAGGTGAAACTAATGCCATAGATGTTTGATTCATTAGGAGCTTATTGTTAACGGGGATGTCTGATTGTAAAGGCTCAGTCAAGCAAAAGAGTGCAGAGTAATCAGTCGGATTTATAGTTTGCAGGGCTCAAAAAAAAAAAAAAAAAAAAAAATCAACATAAACCTTTGGATATAGCAGAAACAGAAAAATCCCCTTTGGGCAGCCCTAACCTGAGACCAGCCAAATAAGGTCATGCTACATGAAGGTTGCCTGTTAGGTGATGGAAGATATAGGAGGATTAGAGCCATATGGCATGGCCTATCATACCTTCTGACTTAAGATAACAAAGCCAAGCTTTGTGCTTAGCTGTTTTTGACTGACATCATCAATTTTATTTTATGTTGGTCACCTCCGGTAACAGGAAAAAATGGCCTAGGGTTGATAACACATGCCTGTTTTTTTAGCATTAAGATGCCTTACAGCGTGTTTTGCGCTGTAAAAAATTTCAAAGAATTAGTAGCTTGTTCTTCTATCAACCATCCTCCAGCAACTGTCAGCTCCCCCCTCCCTTGTTTTCAGTTTGTACCTTGCAAATGAGAGCCAGCCTTATTCAGAACCAGATGTAAGGCTCCTAGAGAATGAGCGTAAGCTGTTGTACTTTAAGCCTAATGGGAAGTTTTATATGCAAGGGCCTTGAACTGATTAGTATAATTCCCTCTTTAATACAGCTGTCCCTCCAGATTAAGGTAAACCAAATGTTGCAATCAGAGATTAGTGTACCTTGCCAGTTATTAACATCCCCGGTTGCTCAGCGAGCACGTCAGACACTAATGCTGTGTATTTATTTGCCACTTCCACGCTGTAACTTGAACTTCTGCACCTGTCAAAGCATTCCAGGGAAGAGAGGGGCATTACTGGAGAGCAAAAGTTTTATACCTGTTCCACCTGTTTTGTTTTGTCACCGCCTAAGATTTTCTTTTTTTCTTGCCAAGATTGCCAGGTGGTTTAATCCGCTCCTCCGCTGCCTTCATGAAGAAAGACTTTGTGTGCTGCATCACATTTGTTACTCTCATCTGCTTTTGAGTAGCTACGAGCTACTCACCTAAACGGCTTTTTTTTTTTTCCCCCTTCTATTCCCCTTTCTCTTCGCTCCCCCCCTCGTCGCGTCTCCAGGGCTGGGGCTGCTCTTTGTGCGTGGGGCTGCGAGGGGCTGCAGCGCCCGCTCCCGCTGTGCTCGAATCAGTGCGCACTGCTCTCGCCCAAGGTGGGTCACGCAGTTGTCTTCTCCCATTTGGCAGGATATCCTGTCCACCAGCAGCACAGATGTCACAGGGGACAATGCCCGGGTTATCGGAGGGGGATCTTTGCCTCCCCCTAACCTGATCGGATTCAGTAGATAAATGTATACCGTAAACATGCTTAAAAAGCTTCAGAGGTGGGGGGAGAATGTTTTGTGCTGTGTTAGGAAATCGATCGAGTCAGGCCATGCTAAATAGCTGCTCCTCCAATGTGCTTAATTAATCTAGAAGGACTGTTAATTTACCTGTAAATCGAGAGAGAGAAGGAGATGCGCCGCACAGACGCTGCTCACTGGTGTTGGTTTCTCCTGCACCGACAATTCTTTAAACGTAAAGTTTTTAAATGAGCAGAAGGAAGCATTTGCCTTTTCTAGCCAAAAATCAGAAAACACCACCAACACCAACTAAATGCCCCAGCCCTTGCTTTTTAACATCCCCAGTCTGTTAAAGCACTGTGCTGGCAACAAAGTGACTCCAGGGCTGAACGACAGTCAGCTTCAGGAATATTGCTGCTTCCTAACAAAGGCCACACTAAGACATTATTATTATTTTTTTTAATTGAATACATTTTTTCTTAAATACATAATTGACATAAGGTCAAAAAGGGCCATTTTAGCACATTCCCCCCAAATAACAGTGGGTTTGCAAAGTTTACTGCCGGCTGCACGCTGCCTGCACGTTATGGCTTAATTGCAGATTTTTTGAAAAGACAAAATATGTTCATATCTGAGGAATTATGTCTTGCAGCCTACTAAATATGCTAATGCAATACTAAGCAGGGATAAAGTTCTTGCCATACCACCCAACAGTTGCGTGGGACACGCTGCCAAGTTATTGTTAATTGTAAAGCGCAAGCAGGCTTTGCAATCCATCTTAATTGTCATACTTACTCCAGGTTGGGCGATAAGGCTAGATGTTCTGTTTAAAGTGACAATGTTGACAAGGGGAAAGGGTGTGGGCCTGGGCTTGCGGTTCTGGAGGGGTTACGCGCTCTGACCTGCCGTAGGTTGATATGGACGGCCTGCAAGGGGATTTTAGTTGTCATGGGGTCCCCAGGCAGTTGAATAGAGTGACTGTCTGTCCTGCTTTTTCCTGTTAGGATCCTGACACGTGGAGCATTGATGAACTCAGCATAACGTTGAATGGGAGCTTTTTGGCAGCTGAGACACAAGGGCTAAGCTGCAGGTCAGAGATAACACGAGTGCAGATCTCCTCATGCACACAGTTAGGAGCATGCTTTCTTCCCTCCTGAGTGCAGGAAATAGCTCATGTTAAATACGTTCACTTTTCAGTTTTCCTTTCTTCTAAAACGGAGCTTGACAGATTGGGCTTTTCAGCTCCCCCCTCTCTTTTTTTTCTCTTTTTTTTTATTCGCCACCTCTGCTTTCTACCTCAGAAATACTCCTCAGGAAGCAGGAGTTAATCTTGGTGAGGAAACGATAAGGTGATACTTGATTTTTCAGAGGAAAGCAGAAGGATATGACTGCCCGGTAACTGCACAGAAACTCACGGGCCTCCTTTTTTTAGGGCTTCCCTTTGCTTTTTCCTCTCTTGTCCTGCTGCTGGGGGGGCTGGCAGGTCTGCGGAGGTGGGCCCGGGGCTGAAATAGCAGCAGGACAGGAAGGAAGCACGGGGAAGGTGCAGCCATAAAAGCAGCTTCCCCGTGCTCCTCTATCAGCTATGCTGATCAGGTGAATTGGGTCGCTGCTTTCCCAACTTTGATGCATCCTGGCTGGCACAGAAATGTGTCTTTGAAGTTGTTTTATACTTGGCCAAGTTTTTTACGTGATTCCAAAAGAAAGAGGGCGAGCATTGTCTTCGCTAAATGATGTCAAGCCGGCATCCTGTGTACCGAGACAATGTGGAAGCCTCTATCTGCTCTTGGCATTGCTATTGAAGCTGTGTTTTCTGCTGGAATTGTTTACGTCAGGGAGGCTTAAGCCTAGCAGAGGTTTGGGCAAGAGGATTGCTCTTGAGTAACCATTTCTCTGTGTAGGGGCAAATACGTGTCCATACACACATTTACGTGCTGTATGCTGTGTCCATAGAAGATAACCTTGTAGGCATCTGCAGCTCATCTGTAAGTGGGGTGTGGTCACAGCACTGGTGCAGTGTCACTCCTCATAGGCCCTACAGTCCACACTCGTGCCGACATGAAGCAAGTCATAGCAATTAACAGCAATGATGGCATTGATGTGCACTGAGAGTGCTTTTCTTCTTTTTCTACTGAGCCCAAGACCACCCAACTCACATCCACACAATGCTCACGCAAAGCCAGAACTCCTCCCCACTGGAGGAGGACATCCTGGTAGCAAGAGCCATTGGTAACAGAGGCTCTTCTCGCAGCAAGATGGTGCTCTGTGATGGAGCCAGGATGAGACCTTATTGTGCATGTCCAATCGCATTAGCAGATTCTTGTGCCCGTGTTTAGGCTTTAGGCAACTTAATTGGGCCTCTGCAGCAAACTGTCTGCAGTCAAGGGGCCAGGACCATTGTTTATTCCTGTGGCTATCACCGAGACAGGGAGGAGGGCAGACACAAACACTGCCTTTGTTACACTTGGGATGCTCCTTTTGCCATCCCAAACAATCTTATACCAGCTCCCATGTGACTCTGCTGCTCCCAGCCTGGGGAACGCTTCCCAGCTGCCGCAGCACGGTTGCAGCTTTTCCTTGGAAAGCAGCGCTGGAAGCTCTGTGTATTTTCTTTGCTAAGTCGTGAATTCATTATGAAATTTATATGATGAGATCTATGACTCGGCTAATATTTCCACAGAGCAGTTTGGCCTTTTCATTCCAGAGAGGGTTGGACAGGAGCAAAGAAGATCTGGCTTTTGTTTTCAACTCTTCTACAACTTCCTGTATGACCGTGGGCAAATTGCTTAATCAAGCTGTCTCCAGCTTTCCTCTGTAGTAATGCTACTTGCAAATGTTAGCAGAGATGTGAATACACATGGTCGATTTGGTAGGTGATGTTCAGGTACTAATTTGATATGCTATGGAAGAAAGAAGCCCTGTACAGTAAGAAAACGGAAGTCTTGGCATCTCACCTTGTCTCTGAATGGAAGTTTCAAAGAAACACTGATAACAGCAATGGCCTGGCTGATCCAAATTGTTTTTAGATGCAAACAGTGCCAACTCTGGGCAAGAATTTTACTATCCATTGAAATAAAATAAACTGTGGAAAGATATATGTGAATAAATGGTGGTCAGAGAGTGCATATAGCAAGAGGACATTAGAAATCTGAAGAAAACTGAAGAAGAGAACAAGAAACACCAGAGATGTAGGTGTGACATAGTGGGATTATGTTGAATGTTGAATTTGCCTGTAAAAAATTGCAGCCTTTGTTGGCTCTGTAGGTAGGGGATAGGAAAGCCTGTGCTGGACATTCCCCAGGAAATGGGAGCTTGTGCTAAAAATGGAGCCCACACAGTTGAATGTGATGCACTAGTACAGCAAAAAGATCAGATGAGCCTTGGTTTGGGGAGGGTAAGCAGTTTGCTTAAGTGTGCTGGAATGTGCATTCACGCACATACACACACAAACACAGCTCAAATAAAGTGTGTGCACACTACAGGAGCTCATATCATTTTCACTAAGGTGATGGTCATCTATTTACTTGAAGATCTATAAAAGGATATGTGTTTTTAAAGCTGCAAAAGCGCTTTAATAAATACTAGCATATCTGAGGACTTGATTAGAGCTGGGTTTATAGGAATGGTAATATCTTTATTAAGCCAACTGATATAGTTGGAGGGGGAAAACCAGACCAGCCCTCTACAGAGCTTTTTTTGCTGTAATTAAAATAGGCTGCCTATATCTAGTTAAATAATATGTAAACTCTTAAGGCCAAATGCTACAGCTAGTTACTGTTAGTGAAAAACTGTAAACCACAAAATCCCAAACCAGGAAGTCCCATGGAGATAAAAAATATCTAAAGAACAGTCAAAAATGTGCCCTATATTATTGATGCTTCAAGCAGTATTAAGTTGTGAAGGGCTGGAATGTAAACAGAGTTACAGATGTCTGATGCCGTAGGTTGAATTCAGGAAGCAGGAAATGCACTCCTTTGCTTGGGATGTTTGAAAAAACACCTTCTGCCTGACTTTATCTGAAACAGTTAAAGTTTTGTTTAACCTACAAATTCAAAGACCAATCCGTGCAGCCAAGTTGAGTCTTGTATTGATTGTGCCAAAAACAGGGGCTTTGCAAACGAACAGATAATCAGTGGTCCTGGTTCACCAAGAGCTAATTTTTAGAAATGACTTAATGAGAGACAATAATACTAAAGGTAGGTTATCTCACAATAGGTACAAATTACTGCCATGAATGCATATTTTTATTTGATTTAGACATGTCTGCATCTCAGATAGACGATTATTTTATGTATATTTATAATGTAAAGTTAATGATTATTTTCCACCCTCAGCGTGAAGCGCAAAGGATCAATTTTGGTTTCCTGGAAGAGGGTGGAAGAAGTCTCACTTGGCTCTAAATCAAGTCTTACCTCCCTACAGTTGTTGCTACCCCCACCAAGCTCTGCCAATGGGCTCTGCCATCATGACTCTGTAGCATCATTACTTTTGTTCCTGATTTGCACAGGTTTAGCATAGAGTAGAGCAACTTGTTGTACTTTGAAATACACTGTTGTACAGTGAAGCTTCTGCTTTTCTTAATACCTATCCCAAAACAGAGTAACCTGTTGCTTCTAACGAGAGATATTTTTCATTGCGCTGGCATAAATGAGCTCAGAACCTACCTTTGTAAGTTCAACTAATTCTTAACTAGAGTCTCTTAAAGGCAGAGCCACCCTAACGAATGCTTCATCCAAAAGAGGATCTCCTGCTGCATTTGTAATGCCAATGGGCAGGGGTACTTGCTGAAGGTTTCTGAGAGCGTTAAGAAGTTTCTCAGACCTTGTGAGGTCTACACACCCTGCTGTAAGGGACAGTGTGTTGTATGGACAGCCGTTATAAATCTGGAACAATCTTTGTCTTTTTTATCGTGAATGTTGGTAAACTCATATAAATGGGAAGTGCCATTTCCTTCACATTGTTTGAAGTGTATTTGTTCAAGAAATAACTAAAGGACAGTTTTCCGTGTTTAAAACAGGAGAGCTTTTCCCTAATGCCCTAAGCCTAAATTAGTATTCTTGATGTGCCGATGAGTCCAGAGCAGCAGTTCAGCCAGGTTATGGTCCCGGGTGTTAACGTATCTTGGGAGTTCATCTCACTCCTAATAAGTAATGCAGTTCTGATTTCCATTTATTTCTTATTGCCAGCTGAAACAAAGAATTACAAAGGATAAAAAAGGGTGGCAACTACCTCTCTTGGAAATATTTTGTTTGGATGACTCCTAGGTAACATCAGAGACACCTTTCCTGGGTGGAAGCTCTGAGGCAGATCAGAATTACTGTGGCAACACAGGTTTCCTGAGTTTCTTTTTAGCATATGCTTTGAATTGGTGACTTTAAAAGAGTTTATTTCACAGTTCTTCTGTGCATCAAGTACACCCTCATGTTTTTTTTTTCACCTCATTTCTTATTTTTTGCTATTTTGTAAGCTTAAAACAATAGCAGGATAAACAGAAACCTTGACTGGTGGTAAGGAAATAGGTGAGATCTTAGAAGACCTTGTAATTAAATCAATTGCTTCCAAAAAAAAAAAAAAAAAAAAATCATCCATTGAATTTGTTTTTGTGAGCAGTGCTAGTTGCCTTGCCAGTCTGAAGCTGGCACTGTGGGTTTGCTGTAATCACTGAGCTGAGAAAAAGAGACACGGTTTTGTTTGTTTGTTTGTCATTGCGGAGTTGAGCAGGACATAAGCAGTTGAATGCACAACACTTTTCTCTGCTTTCATCTTTTTCTCTTTGATTCCACAGAAATTCCCCTCGATTCTTCCAACTTGTTTTCTAACCCCCCTTATGAATTAGGATTTATATATTACTCGTGAATATCAGCTGGGAAAATATAGCTTCTGGTTTTTAAAATGAACGGTGATAAAAATCAGCTACATGTGTCATTTCAAGTACATTGTTCAAGTGCCACATCCCACGGGAGAATGTGTGTGTGTTACATTCATTGCTTTGGGGACATCTGAGCTGTAGCCCTCATCCTGGCCAGCTGTCAGGTCTGCAGGCAGGATGGCATGTTAGGTTGGTTGTGGTACAGCGTGGCACATGGGCAAATGCCTGCAATCTGAACCCCAGTCAGGGTGTAAAATGCTGACATGTAAACCTCAGGGTTACAGGACAAAGTTGTTCAAAGATTAGGAGAAGCAAGAAACACATTTGAGTGGAAGAAATAATGTAATCAAACAAGATGGCACAGAGCAATGCCAAGGAAAAAAAAATTCCTTCAGTCAACCAATCCTGACTCATTCACTTCATTACCAAAGCCAGTAATCCTCTATCACTTGGAGAGCAACTTCAAAAGGCCTGTGCTATCCAATATTTTGAATGCAGCTGGTTGAAGATCAAATACTGAGATGACAGTGCCTTTCTTTCACTTCAGGAGTGGGGTCCCTGCCTTGCTGGATTTCTCTAGTGTTCTGCAGAGGGTCATACCCCTGGCTCAGCATTCTCCCAGCATCGCACACTGACTGCTTTCCTCAGGCCTAGTCATAAAGCATGTGCCAGAGGCAAAGAAAGAAATGGAAATACATGTGGAAGAAATATGTAGCACTCTAGCTTTTCTTGGCTTGCAGATGGTAAATTCAAGATTAGTACAAGCTAGCTAGAGAAGCCCAAAGACGTCTCCAATGTATTTCCAAAGCTAACATTTTGGCACAGCAGTCAGCATTTGCCACAAGATGGCTAGTTTCCTTGAACATTTCTGAGGTCCAAGGAGGTAGATGTAGCACTGAGCAAGAGCTACAGATCTCTGCTTGGTTCTCACCATTACTATTTGCTCCCTGTGGCTGCAAATACACCTCTCGTGCTAAATCTATCATACTTTCAGACCTTTAGCTGGCAAAATACAAAATGAAGTGTGTTGCTGAAGTTGCTTTTGAGAGTGCAAGTAGTCAAAGGACTTATCCTGTAAGCAACATTGCTGTTTCCAAACCAAGGCTTCACAGTTTTGATACCAACAAAGAGAGAGATTGCTTTCTGGAGCTACGCTATGGTTACAGCCGAGGGTCCAGCTCTAACTCAATTTTCAGCCAACTCTTCTGGGAGGAGGGAAAAAGTCTTCTGCTGTGTCATGTTCTTCAGCAGCAGGGATGGGCAGTGCACACTAGCAGACTTTCAGCAGGTTTCCCTTCCTCGATACTGGCCAAGATGCTGGCTAGACCATATTGTTCCTTAGGAGCATGCAGACAGTCCAATCCCTAGAGAAATTCTCCAAGATTACCAGAATTACCCACCAAGCTTGACTTTATGCCTTGACACATCCGTGAGTCAATAGGGTGGTGATGCATTTTGCCAGATGCTTCCAAAAGGTGTTGGCTGACCCAGTGGTTTTGGTAGTCATCTGTGTGACACAGTCCTTAGCCAGCTTTCTGTAGAACAATCCAATAGAGATTGCATAGGAGCCAGTATGAAGCACTCAGTATTTTAAACATGTCCTTTCACTGCCAATGCTTCTGTCTGGGATGTCTTGAGCCTTAGTGATGTCATGCCGCCATTTCCATGGCAAGCAACTGTTTGAACCCACATGCACTGTCCCTCTAACTGCTTGTGAGGATGTGAGTGTCTCGTATTCCCTATATCAGCCCTATGCACCTTAGGTTCACAGCCAAGCCAGCCATCCTTATTAATAGCGGGCTGGATTTCTGTGGTGAGATGTTGAGGTTAGGTGTCACAGGGTGCAGCTGCACGATAAGGACATGATGTCTGCTGCTCTGGAGGTCTGGTGGTGACAACTCCAGACAAGTCCAGCCTGGACATGTAAACCCACCCCTGTGGGACTCACCATTGCAGGCCGCTCCAGGGCTGCACAGCTCATCAGTCTGAACGGGGCAGCCTGAGGTACGCCCCTAACACTGAGGCTTTCTGGGCTTGGCCAAGAACTGCTATTCATTTTAAGGTGCAGAGGCTTCCTTCTAAGCACCAAACAACAAGGCCTTACCAGCCCAGCCGTTTCCTGCCAGCTCTGGAGATAAGCCCACAGCGGGTCAGAGCGAAGGTATCATGGTGCCCTGTTTCAGGCCGTGGTAAACAGTGAAGCAGCACGAGGGCAGGGGAAGCAGATAGCGACTCTTCTCAACATTCTCCATTTTCAGCAAGCGTCCTCTATCTGACAGATCAGCCGAGCCCATGAGCATGACCAAAACCACGGCGCTTGTCTGTCAGACCCTATGCATCCTTCGGGGCAGGACCTCTCAGCACCCATGTTTGCTGTGGGAAAACCCAAGCTATGAAGCTGCAGATACATCTCCATGCATGGCTGAGGGCCGGGTGATTACTGCCAGCATGAATCTTGTGCTGTTTTCTGTGCTCTTGAGAAGCGGACGGTAGCATTTTAACGTTCTTGTGTCAGGACTGTAATCCACAGGCCCAAGCACAGCCTCCCGCAGCCCTCCTGCTCTGGCCCCATCCACTGCCATTGTGGGATGCCCTCTATTTATTTATTTATTTACTTTTAAAATGATTTTGGTGGATCTTTAATCTGGTTATCTGTTGTAGCTGCAGTGTGAGCTGTGTGTCTGACTCCCACGGCCAAAAGCCTCTGTTTCCTTTCTGCCAGTACCTTAGTATCTGCCTTGCCCAGGAGTCTGCTGATGAAGACTTCCTGTTTGTTTTGAGTCACTGCTGAAGTGATAAATATACTTCGGCTCTCTCCTCCAAGAGGAAAGAAACCAGCTGCCCTGAGACGAGGAGAAAATATGTAGAAATTCCACCAAAGGGCCCCGTTATCACCCGGCTTCTATGGAAGCACGAAACCGAGCAGCGCAAGCTATGGCAAATGCCTGATTTTAATACTGAAAATGTTCCTCCTCATGCACAGGCTTCAGCTGTTTGCCTTTAATCATTTATTTTCACTCCGTAACTTTAATTTTAAAACGATTGAGAAATAAATAAATAAAGACCAAACCCCCATAAACTTACACGACAGAGTAATGCTTGGCTAGATAAACAAACAATTATACTTGTGGTTTCTTGATCTGACCACAAGCTTTAAATGCCATATTTTTGCATGAACCTATAATGCTTCTGGATAAACAATTGTGTTTATATTATCAGGAGTATCCAGCGCAGTGTTGTGTAATTTCTATGTGCGATTACTAGGATATACGATAAATTCCAAAAGAAAAGAAAGGAAAGGAAGATTAGATTATTAAGTCATTTTTAATAAAAACAGCATAGTTTGGAATTGCTTATAGCTTAATTTGTAATTTTAAAGGAATGCAGCACTGGCTTTTAAGTTTCTACAATTATCTTTTCATCTCTTTTTATCCGTTTTTACGAGAGATGGGGCCCAAACCAAAGCCTTGAATCTAAACCCAAGGTCCAGGTTCAGAACTGAGTTCACAGCTCTGACCTCGTTCCTGAAGACATGGCATCAGGCCCATGAGCCCCAGCACACATCATGTTTGCATTTCAAAGCTCAGGTCCAGGAATTACTGCTGCCTTGTGGAGTGGTGCAAATGGTGCTGGCCCTATGGCTCTGGGATGCCTCCAGCCTGAAGACCCAGGTGAGATGATGAGGTCAACATGGGGTTGTAAAAGATCAGAAGAGCTGTGGGGCAGCAATAATCATACAAATATTTTTTTGTTGAAGGTATCTTGAGGCTAGCTTTGGTTTGGTCTGAACCAGCACAGTGCAGATATGGGGCTCTGCTGGACCAAGTGACTTTTGAGGAGGTCATCACCCCTTAGCATAGCTTGGAAGAGGCTGTACTTCCAAAGACTATTAGGGTTTTCTGAATGAGTGCTTATTGCTCCTAAAGGTGCTTTATAAAAAATTCACAGCACAAAGTATTGCTTTCGGTAGATGTTTGAACTGCTGCTCATGGGGGGAAAAAAAAAAAGTATTTTTCCTACAGTTTTTGATATATTTCTCTCTTTTTTTAATGTAAACTCCTTAAAGCTTTGGCAAACAAAATGTATTTTTCTGTACTCACCGGCACATTCTCATTCCAATAAGCTAGCTGGGCTCTCTCCTTTGTATCACCGAGTGAAATCACATGGAACAAAAATAATCATATTTAAGCAGTTTGAAGTATACTTTTTCTATGGTTTACCTTTACCATCTCCTAGTAAAATATAATTTCTTCTTTAACAGCAGATGAAAAAAGACGATTATAGCTTTAAAGCGTGAGATTATAAAAGACTGCAGCTAGTTTAGATCTCACAGTTAGAAGTTAATTCTAAGTCACTGGAATTGAAAACATCAGTTTACAACATTTACTGGCTTGCTATAAAAATGTATTCCCCTGTGTTATGTTAAACATGAGAAACTACACCTCAGTGTGTCCATTATTTATATATTTATTCGTATCTTGCTGTTTCTGATTCAGCTGTGTAACTGTATGCAAAACAGATAATTACCAGGGAACAGAATAATTTGTATTTGGAGGGGAATAAATACCCTGAAGGATTTGCTTTTGGGGAAAGAACGTACTGCAAAGAAATTACATAGGTTTTGTAAACAGATATGAAGCCAAAAAATAAGGTGAGGAAATATTTTGGGCCCAGCAACTTTGACCCTACTGGTTTTGTGGTGAGGAAAGTAATATTTCTTAGGAAGTACACACAGTAAAAGTGAATGTGAGGCCCCTAGCATATTTTACATGGTTACTTGTGCTTACTGGCAACTTTACCCAAATACCAGTGATACCCAGGAGTTGGATACTCTTCATAGAGAGGCAAAGGATTAGGACCAGTACATTCATATAGCAACTACGTGCTTCTTAGAAATAGATGCACAAAACATACTTTATGCATCTCAGCTGTTTTAAGTTAAATGCCATTTTCGTGTTCTCAGACCTTGAGGACCTTGTGCTTGCCTTCTGGGGTGCTGTCCTGCTGCTGGAGCCATGCCTGGGTGGGGACACAGCTACAGACTGTGTGTGGGTCTCTCCGTGCTGGAGAACTTCATTCTTCCAGCTTTATTCTCCTCTGATTTAAGACTAGATCATGGGAGAGAGTTACTGAGGCACTAATTTCACATTTCCAATAACAGAATTATTGCTAGAAACATGGCTGAATAACAGCGTTGCCGTTCATCTCTCTTTGATTTATTTTGAGCAGCTTTGCCTGCTTTATTTCAGTTTGCAGGCTTTCTAGTGGGAAGTGGGAGCCTCCCAGACTTTCCTATGATGGGTTTTTTTGTGGAAGTTCGTGCCAAAAATGTTTGTCCAAACTACCAAAACAGCTCCTTGTCCTGGCTGGTGCACGGGAAGGCTGAGACCTCCCTGCAAAGTGCCCAAAAGAGCTGGTGATGCCCATCCTAAAGATGCTTCCATGTGACTCCTGGGCCCCAAGCGTGCCACTTCAGCAGTTTGGGTTTGCCTATCAGAGCTAAATCTCACAGGCAGGCAGTAAGCAAACACTGCAGATTGCTATCTGCTTATCTTTGCTGTTACAAAGGCCCTTTTGCTGTAGCTGTAGATCCTTTGCACTGGCAACCTGAACCACCTAGGAGAGGTAGGAGCTGTGTGAGATACAGTGATGTGGGGGACATGGTGACATGGCCAAGAGCACCCAAGAAATCTGTGGCAGAACACAGAGTTTAACATAGTGTTAGGAAAGAAAATAAAAAAAGTGAAAAATCTCTGCCTTAGGATCTCAGCCTTGATGCTTTCACTAGGGCTGATCGCAAGCTTTTCCTTTCTTTCTTCTTTTCCCTTTTGGTGGAGAAGTTTTCTAAGGTATTTTTCAAACTTTCCAGTTTAGCAATGCGTTGGCTCAAATTGAAAAGAGAACTAGGCACTGGGTCACAGGCAGAATTAGGTTTGCTCTAGTGGTGGGGGCAGGTTGCTGACACAGCGACAATCAGACAAAACATTTAAAACTTCTGGCTTTGTACTTCTCAAATGCCTCTTTTAGAAAATCGCTTAAGTTGTTATTAACATCCACCACCCACCTTCCCTTTCTGGTCCTGACATTGTGTAATAATAGATAATGTTGACATATGTTCCCTGCTGGTCAGAAATACTATACTTCTGTGAAAGGTAACATTTTCAAGCAATGACAAAATGTATTTTACTTGGACAGAGCGTTAGTTATTGGACTAATCTCACAATGTGGGATGTGGGGTAAAAGTTTTAACATTTTAGTTGTGGGAGAAAGTTTGTTGGGACAGTAAAAGCATCAGTATGGGGTGTGTTTAGTTTTCTCAGTTTCTAGAGGTACTGGCGTTGTATCAAACTCTTGCGTCCGTAGGAATTTAAAAGAAACATTTGCAGTATGTATGAGGAACAGCTGTCTGTGTACTCGGAGCAACTTTTCAAAACGACTATTTGGACGTTTTTCTAACAAGGATTAGAGAACTAAGGAGGATGTGTGCATGTCCCACACACTCCCAATCAGTTTTAAAATGTTGAGTAACTGTAAAAAGATCTGCATTTATTTATTTCCCACTAAGCAAAGCTGTCTGAAAATAGAAAAAGAGGAAGAAACAGCAAAATCTTCCAAACAAACACGTTGTGAAAAAAAAAAAAAAACTACTTTTGAAAGTAATCTAGGGTGAGATTCTATAAAAATGTGTCTGCTTTGCACGCCACCAAACTCAGCACAAGACTGTGCAAGCCTGGAGAAATCGAGTTTTATGTTAAGTCTTGCACGGATCTCTCTGCTTGAGGAGCTGGAAGGCAGTTTTTTATTGAATACATGTTTTATTGAATACGTGTTTTATTGAATACATGTCTTTTACATGTTACAACAGCTGGAGTGGCTGTTTAGGATCCAGAATTAATTGCAATGGTCCTGTAATTTGGCACGCCAACATCTCTTGCAGTGATCTCCCTGGGATCCGTCTTTTCCCCGCAGATGAAGTTTCAGGGATCAGCCCGATGCATCCCAGGTGGAATGCACAACTCTGTGGGGATGGGGAGCCTTCACCTGTGTAGCCCTTGCCCCACACTGTCAGCCGTGCCCCTGGGGCAGCAATGGGGACACCCAACAAAGACCCTGTGGTGTGTGAAGCTGCTGTCACAGGGGTCTGGGATGGGGTATCCTTGGCACAGAACCCCCCACGCTTCTGTACACCCTCGGTCACCCCCCCAGGACCGTCGTGTTTGTTTTCAAACTCTCCCCGAGTGTCTGCCGGGCTGTGCTTGGTTGGCTCCATTCTCAGTTACACCCATTGATGTCAGTGGGGCTGCGTTGGTGGAATCAGGAGAAGAATTTGACTCCTCGTCTTTTTATCCAGATTTCCCCCCCACACTCCCCCCCCCACCTTAATTTCTGGGCTCCTCAGCCTAACCCCAGCCCACAGCTCAGCTTGTCCCAGGCTCCTGCTGCTGCTGGGGTGAGAGCTTCTCTCCTGCAGCTCCTGCTGCTTGGCACAGCATCGCTGCTTCGTCTCCAATCTCGGCTCAGAACATATCTGTTCTGCTTTCTGCTTCCTCCCTCCCTCTTCTCTCGCTGTAAAGCATTTTATTATCCAGACTTTATGGAAGGCTCTGTACAAAATGAAGTTGTGAGGTTATTTGTTTTGGTGCAGCCAATCCAATAGTGTAAGCTACTTCCCTCCTTTAATCTTCTCCTCTTTAGATAATACATAAGCTTTTATGTCCATTAATTGTCAGAAATAAATAAATGCTTCTTTAGCTATTACTTCCTGAAACAGAGCAGTGATCTCCCTTACATACAGCTGTTTATATTATGCATAACATCGTTCTGCCACATGAATGCATTCTAAGTTTTCATAAGACCTTGCACTCGCACTTAGCTTAATTTCCACTTTAACTTTCCTTTTTTCAGAAAGGAAGAAAGCATCCAGTGGGCTACCAAACAGCCGTGCTGGCTGCCCCTCGGTAGCCGTGGCTCTGAAGTAATCCCTGCTGAATCTAGCAGGCATTAGAAGAAAGAGAAGAGTGATAGGAGCAGTGGATAAGGTTAGTGGAGTATCACATGCTCGCAGCATTGCTGCTTTAGGACCTAATCATTATTAATTATTCGCTTAATAGTAGAGACTTCGTGTCCCAGCTGAGATTAAGACCAAATGGTGCCAGATGTAGTGCAAACACCTATTAAGTCATGGTCCCTTTATCAAACAATTTGCAGTCTAAATAGACAAGACAGAGAAAAGATGGGAAATGAACAAAGAGGTGTCAGTGCTGGAGACAGGAAATTGAGAGAGCAGGGGCATTAGGAATAGAGAACTGAAGACCACAGTGTAAGTGAGAGAGCAGGAACAGCAGGAATAGAAAGAGCAATGAAGACCACAGTGTAATTTTTTGAGATTACGGAGGAAAGACCCCAGACTGGCCTACATGCATGGATGCACTCCTGAAACCTCTCTTGCCAGCTGAGATGGTCCTGCTGATGTCCACCACACAGGGCTCTGCAAAAGGAAGGTGCTGTGTACCTGCCCCTTACTCATTTCCACCAAGGCAACCTGGGCTATTTTACCCTGCTGATTCACCTCCTGCAGTCCCTGTGGCATGCAAGCACCACCAGCACAGCCTTTCACACTCACTCATATCTACTTGCACCTACTTACACCACCTTACAAATCACCTCTGAATTTGGCCCACAGCTTGCAAGTGAGGTAAACAGATCTATGTGATTGGCTACAAATGATCAACTGTTCAGGTTTGCTATGTGCAGTGTGTTGCTTTGATTCCCACCCCTCTGTAAGTTTAGCTCAGCATAGCAGAAAAGAGCTGACAACTTTGCAATGTTCCTTGGGTTCTCAGAATGTTATACAAATGTTAACTATCTACAGCAAAGTATTCAAGACACTTCACTTACGGTTTCTTGAATAACTTTCTGAAAGGGTTGTGACATACTTGTACCATTATTTTGTATGGCAATTGAAAAAAAAATCTTGGAAGGATGTTTGTTTTTATTTTTCTTCTTCTGACCACTCTGTTTGGAAGAACTGCCAAGTTTGGCTCTAAACTTGCAAGTACAGTAACTTTTCCCTTTGAAAGTTGGGTCTATAATGTCTGGAGCTGCTTTTGGTTGAAAGCAATTGTTAACGTTACTGACTCTTGTGATCAATGGAAATCAATTTCATACAGAAGGTTAACAGAGAAGGTCCAAACAAATGAATCCATGTGCATTTATCTGACAGTATTTCATATACAAATAACGAAAGCAGTACATTATCAATTCTCCGTAGTAAGAAGTATTCTTCATGTTTTTATAAAAAGTACTTAAGAGCTGACTTTGAAGGAAGACTTTGAAAACTTGCCAAACCTTCTTTGTATTTTGAAAGTCCACATCAAGAAAGTAGTAAATAGTCATTGAGCGTAGGAAAAAGGAAACTATTAGCATTGTTTTCTTTGAAAGATAAAAAGAAAAATGCAGTGCAAAACTTCATAATCTCTGAAATGTGTATTTGTTATTTGAATCAATTTAAAACAATTGTCACTATTAAGTTCATGTTAGCCTGCCTACTGAACTGTATAAAATGGCTCTGTATCTGTTACTTTCACATACATGCATTCCCCCCTTCTCATCTCCTTCTAGTTTTACAGGCTTAAGCATTTCCATTTAACTGCAGAGTTAGAACTTAAATTAAGCCTCTGCTCAAAAATTGCTACACTCTCTCCCCAATTTTCCTCAGTATTGTTTAACCTATATTCATCCCTCTAATGTACGGATATCTATCTTTGATTTCCATAAAGCAGATTTCCCTTTCTGGGCCCCATTTCCATCGTGCAGCAGTTCTTCGTAATGTGTCCAGATAAGATATATATATATATATATATATATATATATATATTTTTTTTTTTTTTTTTTTTTTTTTTTTGAGGGGATTGGGTAATTTTCAGCTAGCTCCTTGGCCATGTTTTGTGTTGTTGTTAGTGGGATTTGGTGCAGCATCATTTTCAAGTTGCTAATTATCCCCAGAAGAACTGAGGCCAGGTGCTTTCCATAGACTGGGGAAAAATAAAAATCATTTAATATCAAACATGGCCATGTTTTTGGGTGAAACTACATATAGATTTATGCTATTCGCACACATTGCCTTGGAACAGGTATACTGCATGCTTTCATTGAGCACGAGAACTTTGATACTGTTTAACTGTATGTGATCAAGTAGCCAACTTGCCTTTTACCACTGATAATGCAGGTTGTACTTATGCATATATTAATTGCAAAGCCATTAAGTTGTCCCACGTGTGAGGTAGTACTATGAGGAAATGCCTGTTCACTTCATCTTTAATAAGTTCACTATATGTTGAGCTAAAAGGGGATCTAAACTGTGTGTAACCTGTGAGAAACAGAAGTGGAAGTTGGTATGTGAAGAAACATATGTCTGCCACGTAGAAATGGGATATTTTCCCATGTTCACTGGAGAAGTGACTGTAGGTTATAAAATAGGTAGGATAAAGAGCTTGAGTGGTTGGGTAGGCATATTGGTGTGTTTGGTAGCCAGCTATAAATACTGACCTCTTAAGAGGGATCATGTCTTTATATAGAAAATGTATATTTGTGGATGAGATAAAGGTAGGATTACAGTAAGGATTTTTTTTTGGCAGGAGATTCCGTGATTGTATTTCTTAAGAAGATAGTTGATGGATTAAATGATCATCTGAGATTTTCAGAGTTTGTAAAGACTTTCAGATTTACCGATTCATCATCTCTTGTCTCCATCTAATTATTACAAATCCCTTCTCTCTAAATATTTGTTGCTGCTGGATATTGACTTGTCTACTAGCCTTGTTCAAAGTATCTATGTGATTTTACAGTAAACTACCCAGAAAATATAAAATAGATTCAGTTGTGATAAATGCTAAATGCATGAGAATATCTTACTGAAAAATACAAAAATTTTTCATGCTTCCTTACCTCCATTTTATTCATTGACAAAATGAATTCATTTCATGAATTCAACAGGCCGTATCTGGGCCTTCTTATAGCCTGTTCATGAACTTTCTTCGTATAGGGAGAAGTTGAGTCGACTTTGCTGGAATAAGGTGATGTTCATCCAGCTCTGTTTGTAGGGACAATTCAGTCCTTGTAGTTGGGACAGGGGTAATAGTTAAGTTTCACATATCTCATCCTGGCAGAATGCTTTTAGGGAGAGCAGAAGTGGCAGAATGAATATGGGAGGATGCAAAAAGAGTTATTTTTTCCAGCAGAAGATACATTCATTTTTCCCATCACCACCCTTGTCAAATTCCTCCTCCAAATGCTCTCAGATGACTTTTTGTGGCTCTCTGAGATAGAGCCTTCAAGACACCATATAGATTCAGGATGATTGCACCTTTCATAAGGTAAGACCTCCACAATATACTTTAATAGCATTTTCTCTGTTTTCTGGAGCAGAAGTGTCCCCCAGACCTGTTTTAAACTTACTTACTTTCTGTGACATGGCCGACTGCCTTCACGTGCAAACTGGTGACACTCCAGCTTGATTAGCTTGCTAATTAAGATATTGTGTTAATATTAAAGATGCAAAAAAACCCACGTATTTTTTTTACCCCCAAAATTATTTTCTCAATTTGCTAACAAATTTTCTTTGAAGTCAGGAGTGAAATTTTAGAAGGGATTTTTTTTTTTTTTTTTTCCTAAAAACCAGCATCAAGCAGACATCCCCACAACAGATGAAGAGGATTGTCACATTTGTCCTCTTGTCTAGGGTGGTGATGCAAATGACTATTCAGCATTTCAATTACCCATTTCAATTTCCCCTGTGTATGGATGCTCAAAGGGTCTGTTTCAAGAGTCTGTCCCATATTGTCATTTTCACTGTGACATTAGGAGATACTTAATAGCCATGTAGGCTAATACAGGCTTATTTTATCATCAGTGTGGGCTCTGTAAATGTTTAGCAAGCTGAACTTAGCTTAAAAGACACAGAATTTGAAGTTGTTGGGAATATGACTGATTTAAAAGAAAGCAGTTCTTCATCAGAAGCTTGTTAGCATTGTCACATCTTCATGGAATTGGATAGAAGCAGTTTGAGTGTTCATAGAGCTAAAGTCTCTCTCTCTCTCTTTCTCTTTCATTTTTAAAGCAATGGCGCATGTCCATTCCTGGTAAAGATCAACCATGTGCACTTCTGTTAAGGATGACTTTTGATCTATTCAGTTATTTAGTGATAATGTAAATTGCTCTTTATTCTTCTAAAGTACAAAATTAATACTGCCTTATTCTAGACAGTATTATTCCTGCAAGGAAGCAGAATTTCATCAAGTTAAACTTTTCTATTTGAAAGATTAAAGGAGAAGGCAGAAGGCCAAATTCTCCTCTGTTGTGTGAGTGTCGAGCTAGACGATCCATTGACATCAAAGAAATTGGGGTTTACACTAGCCTAATCAAAACCAGAATTTCTCATGCAGATATTCTGTATATTTTTATTAACTCTCAAAATATGGGACTGCAATAATCCTTCTGTTCCTGATGATGCAGTGCCAATGGCAGTCACATTATAGTGGGCTATGGAGGGGCAGTTTGCACTGACTACGTGAAAGTCCTCAGGTAACTGCAGTCCCAGTGACTTACAGTGCACAGATGAGCTCATTAATACATAAACTATTGCAACTACACCTTGTATTTCCTAGAAGCTTGCTGCTCACAGTTTTAAGGAAAAACCTGAGTTTTTCAGCAAAGATAAAGTTGTTGATGCTTTACTTCGCTTCAGCATTATGAAAACAACTTGTTCACCAATTCATCGTAGTAGTGTGGAAGAATTGCACCTTTGCCCTCCACAGTTCTGGGGAAAGGCCTCGGCCATGGGAGGGGTGGATAGCGAGAGGGTGTCCCTGCATAATGCCTCCAGCCACCCCCACCCCATCCCATGGCCTCTGGGACATTCCCACAGCTGCTATCCAGTGAAATCCCACACTGGCAGGGTGACTCACATCAGAAGACATTCCAGAAAGAAGAATAATTATGCCATTGCTGGAATTGATGTAATGGTGTTTTTCAGGATGCTTTAATAGACATGAGTGATGTTTTGGCAGGCAATTGAAATAACCCTAGATATCTGATTGCATTAGTGACTGCTACCAAGGGCATCTCTGGAGAGAGGGACATTACTTAAGGTACTTCCTCTGTATTGTGACTTGCTGGGGCTAACTTTCAGTGTAGCATAGGATTCTTTTCTGAAGACAGACATATTGGAGAGCTTAACCACGACATATAACAAACTGAACTCTAAACATATACAGATTCCAAGAGACAGGCCTGTGTAAACAACATCATAATTCCCTGGGTTATGTGCTGTTTAAAATAACATTCAGCTATGCATTCACCTCAAAAGATTGCCACTTAGCAGCGTTGTTTCTTTTTGTAATCTTTATTGTTTAGGTTTATTATGGCTTTCATTTTTTTCTCCTGGAAAACATAAATAATTCCCCTTTTCCTGTGCCGGCTCTCAGCCCCACGATGCCCATGCCATAGCCAGCTGGGAGGGTAACGAATGAGGGCTCGACTGAATCCAGCAGCCTCTCTTTCACCCAAAAGCAAGGCTTTTTTTTTCTCTCTGACCATCTGTGTTTTAACACCATGCTCCTTAGAATGGGCCTTCTTCTTATTAGGGCTTGCTACCGGCATTTATTGGTTGAGGTTGTGCTCTCATTTAACACCCACACAGTCCCACTGAAGGCTCGTTGCCTTCACTTAGGCTATATGTTAAAAAAAATAACATGAAATAAAAATCCTTGCATGCTGATGTTGTTTTGCACAGCGCTGTCACTGAGTTGCTCTCCACAGGTAAATAGGTCTATTTCTTGGTCTGGCACATTGATAAGCCTTCACACTTGACTGGGGCTGAGGTGCGTTTGTGCAAAGCCAGATTGTTTTAGTTAACATAATCAGTGAACTCACTGTTCTACCTGGATGTCTGGGAGAATTGCCAGGAGATTTCCCAACATTTCAATCAGACGCAGGGGCTATAAAGCTGTCAGTTTTCTTGTAGGCCAATTTGCCTTTGCCATGGTTCTAACATTCTGCTCATTTATAAAGAAATCAGCCCCACTCTTCTGGAGTAATATTTTATTCTGGTTTCAGTTTGAAGAAGAATGATTTCTTTTTCTTTCTTTCTCTTTTTTTTTTTTTTTTCCCCCCAAGAATAGTTTTAAAGATGCATTTTAATAAAGCATTTCCTGACATAGAAAAATGCTTTGATTTAAGATTCTAAAAAAAATCATATACGTATATTTTTAAATAATTAATATTCCATTTTTGTTCCCAGCACTGGAGCCAAGCACCTTTCACATATTGCACCAGCCTCAAGTAAATCTGTTCTTAAACAAAGAAATGGAGCTACTCAGGTCAAATGTTCAGGGTAGTATTGGTCTGCGTAGTAATTACAATCAGAGATATGTTAAACTACCTGAAAATAATTCACTTTCACAGGAAAAAAAGTATACCTACAAGTTTATGGTTTGCAGGTCATTGTCATCTACCCTACTTCCACCTGCTGTAATAAATTGTGATAAAATATCTACTACTGAGAACTTAAGGATTTTTTTTTTCCCCAGGCCTTCGGTATTTACCACCTGGTGCCAGATTACATCATGTAACCTTCAACAACGTTGTGCTTTTTTTCTTAGTTGATGGAAGGCAGAGGAGCAGGGGACCACATCCTCTTGAAATTTCTTTGATGTTCCCCACAGGAAGTGTTTCAGTATTTGGTCACTTGGATGTTTTTCAAGTATTTCCTTGTGGTCGGCACCTAGGACAACCAACTGCTATTTTTATGAGTTGGGTGATGGGAGAGGCTAACAGTTCATCCTGCTATAGAATCCCTGCTTCCAACTGCAGAGATGGTGCTGAGCAGACATGCATATCCCTCAGGGCAGATGGGAAGGGATATCAAAATATTTTCCCAGAGCAGTCTCAGTATCTCAGTACGTTCCTTTCTCGAGCACGTTGGTGCATCTGAGAGAGACAGTGCTCCATGGATGGAAGAGATGAAGATCAAACAAGATCGAGCATCATCTTCTGGAGGCAGATATCCTGAGGACATGCTGAGGTTGGCTGGACTTGGATCAGGTGTTGGGAAGCAGAAAAGAAGCTCATTCTGATTAGGAAAAAAATTATTCACCAAAAGGGTGGTTAGGCACTAGAATAGGCCGCCCGGGAGGTAGTTGAGACACTATCCCTGGAAGTGCTCAAGAAACACTTAGATGTTGTACTAAGAGACATAGTTTAGTGAAGGAAATACTGGTGATGGTTGAACAGTTGGACTGAATGATCTTGGAGGTCTTTTCCAATTTTGGTGATTCTTTGATTCTACGATTTCTAACAAAAATATCGAGCAGAAACAGTGTATGCTTGTAACAGGAGTAAATCAAGGCTTGACAAATTCACCTGTCAGGGCTTCATGCAGATTTATTTGCCAGGACAGATGGAGAGCTGCCTAGGCTTATCCCTGAGCAAAGTGGCAGGAGAAGAGTCACATTAAGGAACTTCTGCCGCTGGTTGCAGCAGCAAGAGTGCAACGGTTACAGCTCTGCAAATGAGCACAGTTTTAAACCAGTTCCCAAGCACTGAAATTAAAAGCACTTAATACAGGAATCATATTCTCTAGCTAAGGCACAACGGGACTCTGGTGAATTTAGTTTATAATGTTTCCGCGTTGTAGCAGAAATTTGTCTTTTTGAGGCAATCAGGGGAGTCGCATTACAGCAGGACTTGCTGAGATTCGTGTTCACATCTAGTGACTGCAAGCATGTTAACTCTTTCATGTGAATTTATCTGCCAGAGCCATGAATTCTCCTGTACTGAATTACGGAGATCTCTGGAAAATTCTCTTCAAGGTGATTGGGACATAGGTAACAAAGTCTGCCTTATCCTCACTTCCTGGAGAAAAAAGATTTTTGCCATATGAATTAATTTATATGAATAAAGATACATTGGGCCATCTCCTTTTGGGGTAATCTGTTGTAACTTAAAGAAATAAGCAACACTCAAGTTCCAGTATCTTGTCTCAGCTAACAACCAGATCCATGAATATTTAAATCAAGAATGCAATTTTGGGGAGATTATTATTCTCCAGAAGAAATAAAGTAGCCTTGCATTAATTTTCTTTTTTCTACTGAAAATGACATGGTGAGACAACAGCCATTTTTTCTCTTCTCTCCGGTGCATGAGGAGCAGTTGTTGGCAAACCCATCACAACGCCACATATTGTAATGAGATAGCAGAGAATATGACCGCCATGCTCATTACTGATTCATCACTTGATAGGCAGGAGAGCTTTTTTCCATCAATGCCTGATTTCTGTATTATCAGAAAAGGGGCAAGGTCTCTGATGTTTTGTAGCATTCTTCAGCACTACTGGAAAACTACTTGTTTTCTTCATTTTCAAGGGTACGTCAGTGGTTTATAATTGATCTATAGCAGATCTTCTGGATTTAACCTTAGGTCGTACGTAAAATATTAAATATGGTCATTACAGAAACTATGCCTTTTTTGAAAACTGCATGGATGTTAGCCTCTATGTCCTAGACAAATTCCAGTTTGGGTAATTAAGTTTTGCCTGCATTCATTTTCCATGCAATTTTAATTGGTTATGATATGTTTCATTTCCAGTGCAACATGATGGTGTGTTGTCCTGTGCTGTGAAGAGTTAACATATGCTGTGCTAGAAGTTGTCACACTGCAATAGTAAGTGAATTTTCTATGAAAGTTAAAGAAACCAGTGCAGAAAAATGCCAAATTCTCCTGAAATAAAGTTCAAAATTTGCCAGTGGCTTTGGCACACAAGGTGGTGGATGCTGTAAAATGTAGAATTCATTTAAAGCCACCCATGTTATCACAAGCAGATATTTGTAGAATTCATATAGATAGTACAGGTAGATATGTCCTGGAGGTGGAGTGAACAAACCAAATTTTGGTCTTGTGTCCTCAAGGAGGAGGCGTGGTTGATTCCTCCCATCAGGAAACTGGCTGAATTGTAGCAACTCCTCTTAGCTGAGTTTCTGTAAGTTTCTGTGGCTCTATGAGCATGCTTTTCACAGATGTGTGCATAGGTTTGTCCCATTTTTCATTGAAGGATGCAAATGGAGATTTTGTTGTTACAGTGCAGAAAGATAAACTTCATGATAAACTACAACAGACACAGCCCTATTTTTCTCTTGGTTGATTTGGCTCTGTCACTGGGATGGTGGTACATGTAATTTGCTGGAAGAAAATTGCTCCTGTGAAGGAGGGCTGGTGTTAATCATTGACAGACCTTGTTCCATGTTGAGGAGGCATCTAGAGGTGAAAGTCATTGGAGAGGTTTTCCTGAGCACTAGGAGTAGCGTGGAATGTTTATACATTTATTATGGATTACATACAAAGGACAAAACATACTTTGGGTTTTTGTATTAGGCTGGTGAGTATTGTCATTAACACTAGGCTTTGTCTGATTTAAAGAATACGAGTCAGTTATCTGAGGCTGTAAGGTCCATTAGCAAGGATGTCTCCATCTGTAGGAAATTTTATAGGTCACCTAGCTTATATATTTACTTTTCTACTCTCAAAGATAAAAACAGATGCAAAATGATCACAAAGTCTGAAATAAAATATATGAGAAAGAGGATACAAATACCATTTTTCACTTAACAGCATTCCTTGAAGTTGTTTACATTGATATATATCAATAAAATCAAAAGCTGGGTGTTTTCCTTCATTCTCTCTTTTGTAAAAGCATCTATATTTGTTTCTTTTGAAAAGAGCTGGCACCAGAGAGAATGATTGAAATCCCAAAGCTGACAGATGAGGGTAGAGAAGCTTGGCTGAACCCAGCAAAGAAGTGAGACCCATGGGATGTGTAGGGGACTACTGCTCAGCAGTCACACCAGCAGCTGCCCTGGGACAGCCTGAGTGTGCCTGGGGACATAGGTGTTGCAAAGATGAGGAGCTCTTGGGGAGTCCTAGATATATCAACTGCTCTGAGACATTTCCTCCATTACAACTTGCTCACCCTGATGTCGGGTCTGGAAACCTGGCCAACACAACCAGCACAAAGGGAATTTTGGATTGCTGACAGATGCCCAAAGGGGATCAGGAGGACCACGTGGACAGCCATGGGGATTTAAAGTGTTTAGGAGATAAACAGGCAGCAAGAGATGGCAGAGGTTAGAGAGAGATGTGCTCTGACAGCAGGATGGGGAGCAAAGGCTGCTCAGGCTGGCCAGAAAGAGTCCATGGTCCTGACTGATCCTCAGCATCTGTCAGAGCTTCATCCCAAGTCCTCTGACTTGGTACTTACCCATGGTAAAGCATTAAACATGAATTCACATTACAATGCAAAATATTCTGCAGAATCAAAGCCTTGATAAAGAAATTATTGTGCATTAAGTACAGGGAGGTGATCAATAGAGAGTTATTCCATAAAAATATGAGCAGAGAACCTTCTACCTGTTAAGGTCGTTGTTGAATATCCACAGAGGATTTTTGGTTTGTTTTCGATGAGGATCCCAAGTGTGGCAGAGCTTTCCTGAATAATGTAACTTTCCCTGTGGAGCATGCACCTTATCCGTGATTATGTTTCTGTAATTAAAATTATACTTGCTAGTTAGCTGATGCTTTATTTATGTAAAGGGGTAAACAGACAGACATCCTCCAGAATATTTGAGGATAATCTGTGAGGATTTTTGCTCCCATCTGTAGCCTTCCTCCTGGAATTTAGTTTTCATGCTGTAATCTGAGCACCACTTTAGGTCATTCAAAAACATTTATTATCTTATTAAATGGAACTACCTTCACTGCTCCTGCATCAAGTTTTATGGCAATAAAACCAAAAAGCATTGTGAGCAATGCTATGCTTTGTAGCTTAAAGCAATATGAATGTCACATTTAACTTTGTGTTCAAAAGAGTAACAAGAAGCCCCTTCCTTCCTTCCTTCCTTCCTTCCTTCCTTCCTTCCTTCCTTCCTTCCTTCCTTCCTTCCTTCCTTCCTTCCTTCCTTCCTTCCTTCCTTCCTTCCTTCCTTCCTTCCTTCCTTCCTTCCTTCCTTCCTTCCTTCCTTCCTTCCTTCCTTCCCTCCCTCCCTCCCTCCCTCCCTCCTTCCATTCTCAGTACTACTTTTTGACATGATCTACCATGCTGGTGAAATGGACATCACACACACTGCCTCATTCTCTGAGAGCATTCCTGAGATGGCTTTGGCACAGAGAACAGTCACAGAGAGCATCACATGGTTGGTTCTTCAGAAGAAATCTTCCCATTTTGTGCTGTATTGAAATTAATTGGGAAATTTTTTACTGCCCCATTCCTGGCTCCACATGCCAGCAAGTTCAGAGATCTGTATTAGAGTATCATCAGAGGATCTGAAGAGAAAGCCCCAGACTTATGCAATAGCAGCTTGGTCACTTTGATATTTAACAGTGATTTACAAGCATTAATGAACCGGAGCCTCAATTATATCCTCAAGGGCAAGGAAGAACAACTAGTCCCTCTCCCTTCCTTCCCACCCACAATTCACAGATGGGATAGGTAGCATAGCAAGAGTGGGCCTGATGATTTCTCACCTGATACCTTTACCACTAGGAGTCATTGCCTTTTGTCTTCCTTTCCCCTGTCCCTATCTCAAATACTTGAAAATGAAACTGTTTTTTTCCTTTTTTCTTTTTTTCTGAGTATATTTTGATGCAGTGGGGTGGAGTGTCTGAAGAACACAAGTTTTTTATTTGACTTCATGACCTGTGCATCGTAAGCATTTATTTGCCTCTCCAACCCTTTTTTTATTGCACCTCATCTTCAAATTTGTAATCTTTCAGCTATTATATGACTGCATTATGACTGTACTCAGTGATTAATTTGGGTTAATAATTTTGTCTGGTACAGACTGGTGAAAAGGAGTGACTGCAGCTGACTGTGCACGGTTAACACTAAATTGGGATGGGTTTAGAGAGCAAATTGTTGTATGCCTCTTCACCTACTGAGAAACAGCTTTTCCATGAAAAGACAGAGCAAGGCTGTATTTTTAGGAACAATCTGTTTTCTGTCTGCAATTAATATGTTCTGGATTGTTTGGCTACTTTGATCGGTGTATCACAAACCGGCTTTTTATGCCCAAACCTACTTTTGGGACATCCTGTAATAGCTCTTTTTGAAACCTTTAAGAACAGGCCCTGTAAATCATTGTGGGTTTGAGTAACTCTCTTGTGCTGCCAAAACCATGCCAGGTTACTGTAATGCACTGATGAGCTATCACTGGGTAAAAAATGAATCCTCGCTTCACACCTCACTGGTGTAAATCCTGTTCCAATTTTAAAAGCACCTTGTTATAACAGTGTTGGACAGAGGGATTCTTGAGGCTAAGTGACATTTACAGCCCATGATACTAGTGTATCTGCTCTGTGTATCCATCAACATTTGGCATTTAAGAAAATCTGCTCATCCTTGCATTGCCTGTTAAACACTCACTCTATTAGCAAAAAAAAAAAAAAAAAAAAAAAAAGGAGGAAAGGAGGAAAATCCGCCTTTTTGCAGTTGAGCTTTTAATGGGCAAAAAAAGGGGACAGCTTGACCGCAGTGGAGTGAAACCAGACCAAGATGACCTCAGGCAAATGTACACCTGGAAGCAAAAGGTGGGTTAAAAGTCAATTTTCTGTCCACGAGCTAATGCTGGAATCACTTGCTCTCCTTAGCGTGCACAGCTGTATTATCCCGGGGCAGTTCTTTGGCTCTGTGTGAATTTACACATCTGTCAGATCGCTTGGAGATCCACAGGCAAAACATAGCACTGGGGAACATTGTGTGGATTTGCAATGTTTCCTGCAGTGCTTGGAAAGCCCAGAATGATGACTGGGTTGTGTTCGTGCCATCCATGCTCGACCTCACACCCATGCCCATTGCTTTCTCTGCTCCAAGGAACAGGACAAAAGCGATTCTGTGCCTACAGGTGATTTTAGGCTGTGCTTTGGAACTTCCTGCTTAATTCAGAAATACATTTCTAAGTCAAAACTGCATTGTTGATTTCAAAATGCTTGTGCACTCCCTCTGGTTTATTCCAAACAGCATCCCCAGGGCTGTTTGGATTACTGCTAAGGGTTGCAGGTTTGTCTGTCTTGGTTTTCAGCTAGCATCAGGCTATGATTGCTGACAACTGAGGCAGGGCTTCAGCCACAGATCACCACCCTTTTCTTTTCTCCTTCTACCTGTATTGTTTCAGTAATTTCTCTTTCTTCTCCTTTCTGTGGATTAGCATGCTGTTGTTTACCTCCCAATTTTTTCCATGCCTTCTAAACCACGGACATTTCCCATGTCATCTCCAAGTGCTCTGCTTGGCAGATTCCTCTTCTGGAGCTCAGCCCTGATTGACCATTAATTAGGGTCACCTAATTACCTGCAGAGTAAGCGGCAGAGCTAGTATTCCTCCTGTTTCTGACTAAATATTTTCACCTCTTCACATCCTGGTTGGTTTGCACCCCTCTTGCCACTAACATATGTCCTAGATTATTGCCATGTATTTTAATGTATTTTGGGATGCCATTTATGTGTGCTACTATGTAAAATATGGTTGTGTTGTTCAAGTGGCAAATCATTTTTCATCTTATTTAATTCATAACTCTGGGGCAAGCAAAAAGAATGCAACTTTTCTTTAATTTTTGTAGAGTTGAATGTACACAGTAGAGCAGCAATGGCTTTCCTTGCTTGAGGAGCTGCGGTACAGTGTCCAGTATGAGACTTGAGGCAGATATTCTTGCTTTGATGGCTTCTGGGGCAGGCTGAGCGATGGTGTAGCTCAGAGTGGAGCTGGCACAGCTTCCAGGCCTGGGGTTAAGTTGCTCAGTTCGGTTCAGTTGGTAATTAATAAAAGCAATGGCCAATTTGACTTGATACCATGTGTCTATCTGTATGGAACCTGGCACACACAAGCCCAGTAAGCTGGGCAGCAAGTTTTGTTGGTATGCATGTTATTCTGGGGACCTGGAAGTAGTGACATGTCAGTGAAGGAGAACCTTGGCTCCAGCCACGGGGTTGCAAAGAAGGCTAGAGATGCACCTTCTGCAGCTTACAGATTTGTAGGAGACAGGTCCATCTGAGTTCCAGGGCAGCATCTTGGCAGCTGGCTCGTCTCGTAAAGCCAGAAGGAACCACCAACGTTTTGGTGAAGACTTCCCCCACCTCTCAAAAGAGGAACATCTGCTCCTTAACATGCTGCTCATTTCTGTGGCAGGACTCCAGTTGCTCTTCCAACGTGGAGCTCCGCAATAGTAGTGCTGGTGTCTGAGCTCTGGAACAAACCGAGTGGTTTGCGTGTGCTTCTGTGTGCCATGAGTTATTTCTAATGCTTGTTTATAATAATGGGCATTCATTATTTTGAGAGTGCCTTTTTGCTTGAGAATCATCACAGTACGTGCTGTAAATGCATCTTGACAATAGTTTGCGTTTGTGTATTATGGACTCATAATACGTATTTATTTGTGTGTATAAAACCGTAATACCAAACACATAGGAAAAAAAAAAAATAAAAATCCTTAGGAAATTGCATGAACAGTAGTTCCATTTAAAATATCATATCTTGGCCAATTTTGTTATGTCCAAATATCCTAGTCACATTGTAGACTAACAGCCTGCCAAATTTCACTTAAAAACACAGCCAATTTTTAAGTTACAGAAGCACAAAGAGCAGGGGAATGTTCTTTTTTAGGACTCCTCTAACTTAAACAAAAATTATAAGGTTTTTATTGTTTTAAATGTGAGGGAAAAAAAAAAAAAATTGGTTTGCTGCAGCTCAGCCTGGGTCACACAGCTTTTGGCTGTCTGCACGGCCAGAGCGTGCTGCTTAAAGCAAGTTGATTTGCTTGTTAGAAGTTCAAAGCCCGTGTAAAAGTACATCTATTAGTAAATATGAGTCAGTGAGACGATTTTTTATTAATGGCATCTAGTTTGCTTTGCTTTTGCTTTTTTTTCCTCCCTCAAAGCAGAGGAGTTCTCCCATTGGGCTATTAGCTAGAGAGGTTTTTCCCACCGTCTGCTGTTCTGAATTGGGGTCCTTGCAGATGCTTTATCTTGCTCTTTTTGGATTGTAACAGGATATGCTGTCTTCCTCACAGCACAATACAGAGAAAGATTTCCATAACGTGAAAGCAAGAAATACTGACAGCGTTTTGCTCCTATCAGTGGTGGTCAGGAACTACTATTAAAATGCCTTAAAGGAAAATGAGTGATATTTGAATAGCAGGCATAACAGCAAATGTTTGCATGATATATTTTATTTTATTTTATTTTATTTTATTTTATTTTATTTTATTTTATTTCATCTAAGGTTTCGTTGTCAGGAAAAAAAAAAAAAAAAGATCTGCTTTTAAGATTTCTCATCTACATGCTTAAAATCTTTTTCCACTGGCATCAAAGGAACAAACGCATGGATTCATTAGAATAATTACAGAAAAGAAAAAAAAAAAACAGAGAGAGAAAAATGGAGTCAGTGTGTTCGGATCTCCATGTTAGCTCCGTACAGTGCCTGCCGCGTGGGGGAAAAGCAGTTAATTAGGGCAGCAAAAGGGGACGTGCTGCGTGACGAGGGTGGCAGAACTTGTCAGGGATTCGGACTGAATAAGTTCGAAGCATCCCTACGACGGCTTAAAAATATATATGCACACGTATGTATAGAAAAAAAACACAGAGGGAGGAAGGAAAAAAGCCAGCAGGTCAACCCCTCATCCCTTGGCGAGGGTATTTCTAGGGGTTGTGCTGAGGAAGAGCATTTCTCCATCGCAGGCATGCACCTCCACCCGTGCAGCCCACAGCCCGCGCTGCTCCCCGCGCCGCTTCTCGCCTGCGTGGCCAATCGGGGAGGCAGCGGCGGCCCAGGACCGCGCTTGGTGCTGAGCTCCAAATGTGATTCCAGCCCTGACAGGGGGATTATAGGAAACAGATGACTTACGCTTCTAATTTGTGGCCTTAAATTGCAAACAGAATTTCAGGAGTCGAGCGGAGTAATAAATGGCAATAGAGAAAGCCACACACAGCCAAATCAGTATGTGGTGGTTGTAGGTTAAACTAAATAGGAAGAGACAGGTTATGATGGTTTAGTGTATTACAGAGAAGAAAGTCTTAAATTACTGGTGCTGAGAGGTATTGCACTACGGCAGACAGTATTGCATTGTGTAGTCTGCAGATATCACAAGCAGAACAATAAAAAAGCAGGTTTAGCATAAAACCTGTTGCTGGACAAATCTTTTTTTTTTTTTTTCCCCCTTAGAAATGGAAGCTGTGTTTTATGTTTGTTTTGACCTTAACTATATGCTTGCCCCTTAACATCTGTTTTCTACTGTTGCAGTTTTTCACACCAAATTAACTGTCAGGGGTTCAGATAAAATAAGTTAAAAATACTTCCAAATTATTTTTTGTTGACTTTCAGGGTTGGGAGTGCGTCCTGTTACTCTTCCTGCCTTGGACTGAGCTGCTTCTATCTCAGAGGCAGAAAATACAGGACCTCAAATGGTTTGGAACGATTAAAAATTACAATGGCACGTTGTAAACTTCCCCCCCCCCCCCCCCCCCCACACACACCCCTTTCTTTTTTCTTTCTTTTTTTTTTTTTTTTGCTGCTTTGTGTGTAGCTGCTGTGACGGCATGGGAGTGTGTTTTGGAGGTTTTGGAGCATTCACGCCGGATCTGCTGACTTCTTTTGTGATCATTTGTAGCTTCTGGTTCTGAAAAGCTCCGGCGTGTTTATTTAATGATGATTTGCACCAAAAGCTCGTTGCGCAGTGTTAATTGGTGCGTGCTCCTCGTAAGCCTTAAATTATAAAGATACATTCTCAGAACGCGGAGTGGTCGCGGGTCTGACACACTGCTGCCTAACGCAGGATTTGCTTTTTTCATCTCGGCGCTGTCGCAGTGCAAGAAGGAAGCAGAGGGAAGGAATTCGCTCAGAGGTCTTCAGGAAGAGCTGGCACCACACAAGCACATGTCAATTGGTTTGCGTTTCAGAAGCTTCTCCGTTTGAAGACGTAGTCTAAAATCAGAATGACTCTTTTCTCCAACCATAAGTGATCTGTGAAGCCTCTGGAAGCCGTTCGGGAAAAAAATAATAATCCCCATTACACACCCAGTAATGCAGTGGTATTATTCTACCACAGACAACTGGCAAGACCTCCACGTTGTGTTAACCCAGAGGAGGGAATGCTGGGCTGTGCTGCCTGGCACAGTAGGGGGATGCCCGTCCCCACAACCTGTTGGCCCCTCACTGCCACCGGCTCCATCAGGCAGCGCAGCCTCCGAGCCAGCAGAGCTGTTATTATTGCCAAATTATTATTGTTTTAAGCGGGCCTTTTGATTATCATTGGAAATGACTGGCTAAATACATTTTGATTAATCGCTCGCAAAAATTATGCTTGTTAGAGCTGTTTTATATTCCCCGTCCCTGTGTTCGCGCTGTAGGTTATAGCCATTTCTTTACAGCTGAAGGTTTTTTCCCTTTAAGTCACCTGGTGAGAAAGGAAAACAAATCTTAGTTGAAGGCTTTTGTCTGCAGCACAGACTCCTCTTTTCATCCCTAGGCTCTTTAAAAAAATGCTCAATTATTGTCTGTGCCGTGAAGGGAAGAATGGGGCCTACACAGGACCTGAACATTTTCAGACAGGAGATGCCTTTTGTTTTTGCACCCCATCAACACCGCTCACCTAATTAAATCTGATATCTCTGGCCGAAGCAAAATGATTTGTTAATAGTTCTTTGGGAATTTACTTAATGAGTTTAGATGCCTTTTGTACGGTACATGTGGGGGCATTTTGCAAGCGGAGTTGAAATGAAAAAAAAAATGGGGCCGAGGGAGCATGGGGACCTCACGAGAGGGTGCGGGGTGCAAGGTGTGGGGGGAGTGTGGTGTCAACATGGCTGGGGACAGCTGTCCCTGCACCTTGATCAGGCCGAGGCAACAACACCGTTTGCTTTAACAAACACCAGCAGCCTTTCTTTCTCCTTTCTTTTCGCATTTCTCAGGGGTTGGATTCCCTTTCTTCTCCTGCTCTGCAGAGAGTAAAAGGAGCTTGTTAACTTGCTTAGATATTTTGACTGCTGATGCACTTTGGCCACTTGCCTGTGGTAACAGTGTCAAAGCATTACTTGGGATAATTGCTATATTTGCAGTCTGAAGAGTGCTCTGACTTAGTGTTCAAGCTGCTGAATAAAAAAGAAATTGTCATTTTGGAAAAAAATCTGTGAATTACCCTCCCAGTTAAAAAAGCGCACAATTTTCAAAATGCCTTTCCCCCCCGTATTCAAGCGTAATGTCATTCAGATAATTAACATTTTAATAAAATGCTTAAAATACAAGATAGCAGCTTAAAAGGCTTCGGTTTCAGTGGGTTTTTTTTTTGTTTTTATTTTTAGCTTTGGGGATTAACCACTATGGGGCTCTATTTCTTCATTCTGCACATACCCAAAAGTACCCACTGGTCCATAAAATCATTTCATGCTTCTGGCTCTGGGACTGTAAAGGATGCAGGACCTAGACCAAAGGTTTTGCCAACTTTATGTCTCCTTATGTTCACACTTTGATCTAGTCCTCTAAAAGATCAGTGTTCTTGTAATTAGGAAATAACTGGGATATTAAAAATATTAGTTACGTTGTCAATTGTGTCTCAAGTCATACTGCATATGGATGGCCCATGACAAGTTTTTGATAGCCCTTCATTTAGTAAAGATGTGAATAATTTATACACGCTCTTATGACGTCCATTTTCCAAGTGGAAATTGAGATTATAATATAATTTAATTATATGAATATGCTGTGAGAAACTGCATTGCAAAACTATATTTGTTATGCATTACACCTTTCTGAGACATTTGTGTGTCTCATTTGTTGTGCAATCATTTTCTTTGAAATAGGACGCCTTACTGTAAGCAAGCTGTGCTCCAGGAAAAGGTCCAGATTTCATGCAACTTCCCCGAATGTCTTCGGCTTCCTTTGGCTTGCTTCTTGTGTGGCCACCTTGCCGGATCACTCCTGATGGCAGTGAAGGGTGGGAGTGTGAGGTTTGGGGCCCCAGAACAGAGCTGTTACCAGGGCTTCCAAGCAAACCTTGCTACTCATGGCCTCCAGTTTGCCCCAAAACTCTGCAATATAAAATAAAATATATCTTTATGCTAGTCCACATTAAATCCTTATATAGAATCATAGATTTGTAGAATGGGTTAGATTGGAAGGGACCTTAAAGATCATTGAGCTCCAACCCCCTGCTGTTGGTTGATTGCCCCCTGCCAGCTCATGCAGCCCAGGGCACTATCCATGGCCTTGGAGACCTCCAGGGAAGAGGCACCCACTGCTCTGGGCAGTCTGTTGTGAATCTTCTAGATTCACATCTTCAAAATTGTGCTGGATCTACTACTATGTCCCAGCTCCTAGGCAATAGATAGTAGATTAAATCTGCCTGGAAATCCATATTATATATGGCCTAGGAGCCTGTCCTAGTAGGAGGAACCAAGCAAACCTCTCAGATGCCCATCCCCAAACCCAAGCTATTGCTCTTATCGCTACCAGCACCAGCAGCCTTGCTGCTATCTGTCCTCACCTGCGCTAAGGTTCAGTCCTGTTGCATCTGGCTCCTGTCATTTTACAGTATGCTGAGAAACCCCCCATTGATTTCATCAAAATTATGTAGGCTGGAAGCCAGGACAGCGCTTGGCCCCAGGACATCTGGGGAGGAAGCACCTAGGAAAATCTCACATCCTGCATTTTTCTGTTGCTTGTAGGCTTCAGTGCTCTCCCGCTCTAATGCAAAGTGAAGCACACTTTGTTCCGCTGCCTGCAGATACCTTGTGGGGCTGGCTGATGTGCTCTGATGTGCATTTTACCTGGCATTTGGGAGTGTTTGTTTAACATAGACGTGGTTACTTCTCTCCCGGTGTTAGTTCTGAGAAATGCTGAGCTCTTCTCAAAATGCTGATGGCCAACAAGGCGCCAGAGGGGAGAGGTTTGCAGTTGTCTACTAACAAAATGGTTTGGGGCTGGCTTTTGCCCTGGGTTACGAGGATTTAAATTTACAACAGTTCCAGAGGCTTCATTTGGGAGTGGAAATTTCAAAGGTGGGTTCGATCAGAATCTACCTGCCTGTGTTTTGGGGTCTGTTCTGTTCTCATGTCCATTTAACTCTTCCTTTATTTCCTTCTTCCTCCATGATAACCTTCATGTTCTTGGAAGGGATTTCTCCCAATTGGCTGTGTTGTGCATTTGCACACTTCTCTTGAATAATAGTAAATAAATGATAATAATAATAACAAAAAAATTAAATTCCACAAGTTGAAGAGCATGAAAGAAAAGCTCCTTTCTGTAGGGGGGGATCACCAGGACTGGGATAAGCCCCGTACCATATTATACATATTTGAAACATGAGAGCTATTGTTTTGAAGCTTTACTCTGTTATTGTCCTGCTTGTCTGAGTAAGAAGCGTATATCTCTGGTGGATGGAGGTTAGCTAAGTAAGTCATGCATAGATGGAATTTATTAAGTTTGCATGGTAGTGACAGCTGTGAGTGGGAACAGTAACTCTGAACGTGCCAAGGGCTGAGAAAGGGAAGGAATTTTCATATGTGTCTTAAAGAAAAACAGCGATGTAATTGTGAAAGCTCTTCTAATCACTCCATCTCATTATGGAGGGCGAAAGTCCCTGAAATAATTTTTAACGTGCAATAATCTGACAGGGAGCAGTCTTTGGACAATCTCACAGGGCAGATTAGGACAGAGAAAAGTCAGGTTCCATTCAGGACTGCTGGAAATCAGACAATTTAATACAAATCCCGTTAAACAGAGTTATAAACATACATCAGTGTAGCAACTGGTTAAGTTATCTGTTAAATTGGCTAAAAATGTTTTTTTGTTTTTTTTTTTAAATGCAGAATTCACCCCCAGATCGCTTCCCAGCCATCTGATCTTCAGGAGCTCCTCGTGCAAATACATTTATTCTCTTCTTTTTATTTGTTTTGCATTCCCCTTCTGCCTCCTGAGATGAAATTCACCTTGGCTGCTGGATCATTAAAATGGCAGCTGTCACTTAGAGGGAGACAAATTCCAGTCGCTGGGGCTGGTCCTGGCAGTGTGGCACGGGCGAGTGACACATGGCTCATGGGGACCGCCATCAGAAAGGTCAGCATGGCCAGAGCCCGGGGGCATCACCTGGGCTGCAGCACTGGAAAAAGGGAAGCAATAGCTAATTAACTCACCTCATCTCCTTTGTTAGCTCTGGTTTTAGTGGGTCAAGCCAAGCAGCAGAAGCTACCCAGAGTAGGGTGCTACAGCACAAAAAAATAGGGATGGGAGATGCTCCTGCCTCTCAGTGCATCAGTGAGAAGTTGAATGTATTATCTTGGCTTTTTTGAGATCACTTTAGAGCTCTCTTTGGGTGCTTGTGGGGCTGCCAAAATGGGAGGTGACCCTTCTGCACCTCTCTGCCCCTGGTATGTGCCCTCTCTGTAATATCAACCACGCTGCAGGATGGGCCCTGGCACTACATTCCCATTTGATATAGGTAGAATGTTGGCTGGGAGAATAGGGTACTGGCTTTTTCTTTTTCTTTTATTAATAGGTAAGATTGCTTATTCCTTTTGTTCACTACATTAAAAAAAAAAAAAAAAATAGCCCTATCTTCATAGTTCTCTGCACCATCCATTGTAGAGATTTTCAGGAAGAATTAAATTAATTCTGATTTTAGAGAGCTCTTTAGGTGGCATCTTTTAATTTTCACCTATTCTGAGGCTTTTGTTGCAGCCTAAGAATGAGCTTTCAGTAGGTGAAATCCATGTTCTTAATGAACCACTTCTTGCTCTCTGTTTTTTGTTGTTAGACCACATAGGATATGTTCTGTTGATGTGTGGGGAGTTATGATTAGATGAGAATTTACCTCTGAGGAAGCTCAGATTATCACACATAAAGCATCAGAAATAGAAAAATGATGTGCACAACCATGAAAAAAACAATGGATCTTATCTTTAGATTTTTTTCCTAATCACCCTCCAGCATCACTACAGCAGTTAAGTTGCCTCGGGGCTCACTAGGATTTATAGTTTATTATAACATTGATAAGAGCAGCTGAGCGAACAGTGAACTGGATGTTCGGTAAATATTAGTTTGAATTCATGGCAGAATTTTGATTCGATGTGTTTGTGATTCTTCCTGTATTTACGCAGCTCGCTGCAAAATTGCACTGCATTGACTATTTTGACAAATGCTGTATGTGTGTATGTGCTTTTTTTCCCCGAGTAGATGAGTGAAGTAACGCATGTGGATCAAACAGCTCTCACTGTGGCTGAAAACACAGTTTGAAGTTTATGTTCTGTCTGTCACATGAATTACATATTTCAGTTAATAAGTTATGCAAATTGCAAATTTTTATGTTCGGCTTTTGTAGTTTTGACTTTGAGTTTTGAATCACATTCAGGCTAATGGTTTGATGGTGAAATTAGTGAATAATTGGGAAGAGCAAACCGTTGCTTTTGTGATCTGCCGGTGAATCATTCAGATAAAACCGTTCCCCTGAATTGTTTTCATGTCTTACATTTGGACACTTGATGCCACGTCATTAAGGGATTACCCTGAGGAGTTTCTCCTGCATTTGCAGGGGAGCAGCATTCAGCCCCCAGTGGCAGCCCAGTGCTGAGTGGGAACGCCAGCACTACCTTAATGCTACCTAATGGACGTCACCTCCGTGGATTGATGAATCCCACTGCATCTAAATAATGGAGAAGGAGTGATGCAATACCTTTCACCCCTCACTCTGCGTCTCGCCAACGCTGGAGCATGAGTGCAGTTTACTGCAATCCAAATTCACAGCTCGAAGGGAATTTTGGAATTCATATTTTATTCTAGACATGGCCAAAGTTAAGAAAGCCCATTAAAATAGTAGAGGAAATGGGGAGAAAAGAAAACCAAAAGCCCTGGTTGATCAGAGTGTGCTGGATAAAAAAAAAATGCTCCTATTCTACCTATTTGAATAGAGGGCTTGATTTCCTTCCCAGATTTTCCAGAAGAAAGTGTTTTGATACTGTGAGCCAAAGTAGGAAGAAGCAGAACCTCCCCCCCCAAGGTTCATCCTTCCCTAAGTTAAATCACTTATCCATGTTTTACCAGCCTTTATCAGAGTTTGTACACTTGCTCCAATTAAATTATTTTTTCTTCAGGGGAGCTCACGAGGCACTTACATAAATTCTCTTAATTTCTGAGTAATGCAGTCCTGACAATCACTTAAGACAGTGTGGTTGATACTGCTGTCAGGGAAGACTCTTTTTCAAAAGAATGTTTTTATAGAATATCACTGTGACACTTCGCTTAGATGGATGTCTTTAGCAGAATTTGATTAATGTAATGTAATAAAAGAGATGCACACTAAAGTGTCTGTACATGTCTTGTTAAGTATGTTTGATTCATTATATGTAGTTCTCCTCACTTCTTTTCTCTTTCCTCAGTTCATTTTTTATCATTTCAATAATATATCTATAAATATGAAAAAGTTGGCACTTTCTTTGACATATATGGCTATTAATTCATAACTCTAAAAAATTGTATCTTTCAACTTGTCACTTTAAAGCTTGTACAGTTTATTACAGTAAGTAACCTGTGTTGGAAATTAGATTTTGAACTTTAGCAAGGAGATAAATAAGCTTGTGGACATAGGAGTTATGGAGAAGATACCTAGATATAGTGCTAGAATAAAATTGCATGAAAAGATCACTTACTCGAAGATGATAATTTCAGAGTTCCCTGAGGATCATATTAAGATTGTGTATAGGAAATGGGTTTTAGCTTGAATTCCAATAACTTTCATTCCTAGAAATGGTTTTATTTCAGTGAAAGCGTTTTTTTTGGGTGGGTGTGCTTGCCTCATTCCATAGGCCTATCAAATATTTTAGCAGTGCACAATTTCACTAAATAGGTGAAATTTACTTTAGAATGATTCCTAAATATTCATCGAAACTGCACTTTGTTCTGTCAATCAATCTGGGGAAAAGAAAAAAGCTGGGAAATCTTCATATCATTGCTACATAGCTCATGACAACATGGAAAGCAAACCCATTTCCCAGTTGGCCAACCAAGTGATGGGGAAACAAAGATGCTACTTGGTTAGCAGGTTTTGCTTCAACCCTCTGTGCTTGTTTCCTAGCAAGGAGCTTTAGTCTTCATCCTTGTGCCAGAGGAACATTTCCTTCAGCAGTGCCAGGACACAGGCTTGGATGTTACCTGTAGAACATACACCCCCCACCACACGTGTCCTATCCCAGCTTTATGATTTATAACATTCATTAACCAGGCAGGTAAAGGGAGCCCAGCTGGCTTTCACCTTTAGCAAGTCATATCTCAGAGGAGCTGGCTGTACTGATTCTTACCAGCTAAACTGTCTTTGGGGAATTATTTGTTTTATAAAACCAGATTGACAGAACTCTACAGCAAGAAAAAATGAGAGAAAAAACAGGTTTTGAGTAAAAGTGAATAAAACTTACAGAGCTCAGAATCAATTCTGTGATTCCTATCAGTGATAATCTTTAACAGCTGAGTGTGAGCAGCTGGTGTGGGCACCTGAATGATTAGTCTGGAGGTGAGAGCCAGAGGAGAACACTCAGCTGTACAAACCGAAGGAACCTCCCCTGGTAGTGATTTGAGATGTACATATTAGGGAAGAGAGAGCTGGCTTCTACCATGAATCAGGTAAAGGACTAGAAGATTGCTCCCCCAACCCTAAGTCAGTATTTTTACCTGGAGGTGAGGGTTTATATAACTATCATGACAAGCAGAGGTTAGCAGGCTGGCAGTCCTGGGAGGGGAATGACAGCTGCCAGTATCAGTAGATGTACATACTTCAATCTCACTTGCCCATTTAGGTGGCTTTAGCTTGAGTTGTAGACTGTTGTGAAGTGCCATAAAATGCACCCAGGTGTGGTACTGAAAGCCTTGATGAGAAGCTGGCAGTGATGAGATTGGGGACCTAATGCACCTGGGGCAGCACAGATGTTTTCACTTGGCCTGACTGCAGGAGGTGATAAAAAAAGGAGAGCTGGGCTCCTCCCTGGACAGGACAAAAGGAGGCAAGAGAAGAAGAAATGGTGCTCATTTTTAAGGTAAGAATGCCTATTGGAGGTGAAAATAAAGAGAATAAAGTTGTGGTAGTGTGTTGAGGTAGGTTTGTGATGTCTTTGTGTTTAAAAAAACAAAGAGTGAGGAGAGAATTTTTTCTTTGTGTTTGAAAAAGGTTTGAAGTGGTTGGTCTTGTGGAGGTTTAGTGCCTGAGCCACAGTTTGGCTGTTTGCTTTAATTTCTTCAAGTTAATCTCTTGCATGTGTTCCTAAAATAAGACAAGCAAATAAGGTTGTTTTAGAGGAGTTAGTGTGCTTACTTGTGTGCTTAATTGTTTTTCTGGTACTGGCTAAGGTACAAAGAAAGCTGCTCTGGATGATTCCTGTAAGCTGAAATCCCTTTTTTCCATATACTTATGAGCAAGACCTCCTCTACTTGTGTGTTAGCAGGTGGGGTTTATAAGATGGAAGAAAATGCCTTATGCAAAGTTATTGTAGGTGTGGGCCTTTGCATGCAGCGAGTGTTGAAGAAACCATAAGTGGTTTTTAATGCTGTTTTATAGAAGAGGAGAGGCCTGCCCTTAGAGAGTAACAAGGGGAGCATGGAAAGTATCTGCTTCTGGTTCATTCAAACCCCATAAATGCAATGAGTCAGGTATTTTGCTGGCTTCCAGGATAATGGAAATAAGCTAAAATCAGCTCAGCTGGAGAAATGATACCTATCTGATGGCTGATCCTGCAATCGTGGAGAGCTGATCTGGATGGGGCTGGCTGTATGCCTCTGGGGTGGAGGGAAGGCAAGGCACAGGTTCCAGAATGGGAACCGTTTGAAAATGAGGAAGGGGAGTTGCAGGGTGTTGAATTTCTTCTGGGAAGAAGGGTGTGCATTGTGGTGAGAGCACCAAGAGGTCAGGCAAGAAAACTGTAAACACCTCTGTGATGAGGCTGCTTCCTTCCCTCTTTGGTGCTGACCTCTGCCCCGTTACCTCCTGGTGAGAAGAGAAGTGAGAATTAAAACCTGGTACCCACATATCTGGGGGTGTCTGTGATGCACCTGCCAGCCGGGTTGGGGCTGAGCTGCAGGTGTTTGTGGCCATGTGTGTGCTGGGGAAACCTTGGTTACTGTGGGAGACAGCTGAATGTGAAGTCTCTTCTACCTATTTGCTTGCTGTGGTCCCTAATTTATCTCTGTGCAATAAATTCCCCTTCTTCTCCCAGCAGTGAAGAGCTGTGGTTTATCAAACTTTATGTTCTTCTAATGCCTGTGCTGTATTTCTAAGTCTAGTCTTCTCTCTAAATTGCATGCCTAGTTGGGAGGGGAAAGAAACCCGTTTGGTTAGTTGATTAGTAATTTAGACTCTGGTGATATGCTTATTTAAGAAATCTGCCTGAATTATATATGTCAAATGATTCACATGAAAGCAAAATCAAGTGAATCACATATAAAAATGACATAATTGCTATTAAACTTAGAAGCCATATGTGTGGCTGAGGAAACTACTTTATTGGCTTTAGTAACTCTTATATTTCTTTCCAAAGCCAGTTCTGCACTTGTGAACAGAGAAGGCATGCTTGTGTGTAGGAAAATAGCCCTTGCATGTGTTATTGAGGGGAATAGCTGCATATTCTGGCAATATAGGGGAAAAAAAAATGCAATTTCAAGTGTTGGGGAACTGAGAGAGGGGTCTGTCGCATTTTTTTATATCAGCAAGATTAAACAGCAGCTTTAGCAATATGCACCATCTGAGATTTTATTGCTCTCTGTTATTTTTAGTGCTAGGAAGGAGATTAAACGAAATCCAGGATTATTTCAGCCAGTGTTAAACTTTTTATTGCTCATTTTTACCATCAGGCTGGGGCTGACCCAATTGGATGGGTCCTCATGGAGGTGGGCTCCCCTCTGCCAGCACTGGGATGGTGCAGTTCTGCCCACATCTTGTCTTACAGGAAATTTGAATACAGCAAAAGTAAACATGGCTAATAATGCAGCTAATCTTTTACTTGGTAATTCTTGGTCCTCAGAAATGCCTTAAAGTCTATTATATGCTGAACTTCACATATGCAAACTGTATGTTATATGTTGCTTAGCACCTGTGTAGTCCCTAGACCACAGGCTTGCTTTGATGTTTTGGAACTTAGTTTTCTTTGAAAGATGTCTTGACATAAACCTGAACTGATTTAAAGTTTTGCATATCTTTATCAATAAACCTAAACTGATTACAAGTTTTGCATATCTTTATCGGAAGAAGATTTAAAAGGCCTTTTTTCTTGAGTTTGTGTTTAATTTCATTTTTTGTATTTAATAAAAACCTTAATGGAGTGGGCTTGATGCTTGTTACTGATGATTTCTTCATGTTATTCCTTTTTATAAAGTGGTGCCTTGTACTTTAGCCACAGTCCTTGGCACGTTGAAGTATTGTGGTAAGGAAGGCAGAAGGTGATGGTGCTGATGAATGACTGTTGTAGCACTATTTTGCAGTCAATCTTGGTATGAAGGAAAAATTCTGGTCTTGCTTCTGCAGGTTTCAGAGATCCTGTTGGTCTTTGGGTGGATTTTGTGGGTTGGTGAGTGTGCTGGTATGAACCAGCAAGTCTCCCATGATGGGGAGGATGGAGCAGTAGGCAGCTGCTTGGACAAGGCTGCCCATGCTATCAGCACAGAAGAATGGGGCATCTCTTATATGATGAGAAGAAAGCACCTTCGTATTTTCTGTGATTAGTAGCTGATAAATAGACTTCCAGAAGCTATTCCTTAAAGGCTCTCCAGCGTTGTCTTCGTAAGCTGTTTGTCTTTGCAAGCTGTATTTGGTTGTGTTTGAATAACATTCCCTGTGTTTTGGGTAACCAGACTATCCCATGTTCTGTTCTGTGTACTGCTTCCATGATGAGTGTCTCGCTTGTCCTGGCGGGAGCGAGTGAGTCAAGACAGCGGGGATTATGTTGTCTAATGGTGCTGTCAAGTCACTGATGTAAGAGGAATGAGTTTGGACTGGAGTGACCAGTGCAGGACTTCTGCAATGGGAACGAGAACTTGGTCTGTAAACAGCCAGTGCTCAGAGACTGCTTCCCTGAGGCCATGACTCACTGTCCCCATGCAGTACCAGCATGGGATCCCCAAACAACAGCTAAAAAAAAAAGCACACAAAAAAACTCTTCCCTTCCCTCCCCCCCATTCCTTTCTATGTGGGGGGGAATCTTGCAGGCCTGTTCAGGATCTGGCCTTCAGGCTGTGTGCTCCTCATTGAGAATGTTATCTAGGAGATGCTGGCTGTTTAGGGTAGGACTGTCACTGAACTTGTCATGAAGCAGAAAAGGCATTTCTTCCAAAAAGTAATTATAGCTGCTTTGTCTAATTTAAAAAAAAAAAAAATAGAAAAGGAGCATCAGGTCAGGTTGGGAGCTGCAGAGCAATCAATGGTCCTCACTTGTAAGCTCTCCAAACAGAAACGCGTTTGAATGGAGACTTGGTATCAGCGGTCATGAATCTTTTTTGATTTTGGGAGCACTTACTCATTTGTGTCTGCATTCAGGTTCAGCGCTGAGTCATTCCTTCTGCTCTTCTTCCCCCAGTGACTTTCCAGGCTGCTTCATTTTTCCCAGCTATGCGTTACTCCAGAGCAAGCCTGTGCTCACCACAAGCAGTGAAAACAGCTTGTGACTTCCTTGGGAAGAGGAGGATGTGCTCTGTGTGCTGAGCCCTGATGGCGGTGTGCCTTGGGGAAGCAGCTCAGGGCAAGGTGTGGGAGAGATGGAGCATCAGTGGTGCCACATTTACTGATAGGTCCCACTGAAGTGGAGATTAGAAAACATTGGTGTGCTAGCTGCTCTCCAGCACTCAGTTTAGCAAGGCAGAAGGTTGAATGGGGCTAAAAGAGCCAGTGTCAGGAGCCACGCTTGTGTGTTTTGTGTTTTCACCTTGTTTGGTATTGACACAGCATGGAATAGCATGAGAGAGACAGAGAGAAAACCGTGTTTCAGAAGAGGAAAGGGCCCCCTGTATAATGAAGAGTTCAACTGAAATAAGGGTAAGGGGGTGGAAAATTTCTTGCATGCCAGATTTCTTGCCACTTTCAAGCTAATCCTTTCAGTTCACTTCAATACAGTCACTGAAGTAGCTTAGAAAAAGAGAGAAAAAGATCTTTGATATGCTAGATCAACCAAAGTTTAAAAAATCTCTTTGTATATGCCATTTATAATGCAAATCTCAAGTTGGCATTTTAGGCTCACTTACTGCTGTTACTGAAGTACCTTGGAATACAAAGGCTGGAGATAGAGGGAGATCCCAAATGACAGAGAGCCTTTGATAGTCAAATAATAAGTTAAATAAAATTATTAAATTTTCTCATTTCTCTAAATACCTTCTACCTCCACAGCATGTGTGAGACAGAGGAAAACAAATATGAGGGTGAAGTTCTGAGTCCAAGTCTTCTGTGAATTTTAATTCAGGATTTGGCCCTGGCTTGCAGCATCCTGCAACTTTCCTCCTACCAGGCAGAAAACATCTGTGCTAGCTGTGCCTGCTTAGTGAGCAACCAGTTAAGTATTCTTTTGGAAAGAAGCCTAATTTTTTAAGAGTTGCTTTCCCAAATATATAACCTGATTTCTTCTTTCCCTTGTGTTCCCAACATTTAAGCACTGATTAAATGTCACCAAAGATAATAGGAGAAATGCTCATGACGGCCAGCCTATTTTAAAATAGCATGGGCATGCTTAAAGCAATAAGTAATTTTGCCTCTGTTACACAGTGTGCTTAATGCGTACTTAAATTAATCTGTAGGCAACTTAGATACCTCCTTTTTAGACTCAGCTCGTTCAAAGAGGGGGTGCTCTGGGATTTGCCCTGCTGAATTTCACTCGACTGCTCTGTGGGAAGTGGCTGTCAAAAGAAGCTGTGCCCTCCTGTCCTGCAGCATGGGTACCAGCATGGTCTGATCCACCTTTGAATTCCAGCATTTTGGTGTTGTGAGAGCAGTGGGGAACCCAACCATATGCTTGGCTTCCAGACCTTCCCTCTGTGCAAGGCAGTGAGTGCAGAGGCAGGTTTCTCAGTGATAATTTACAACCTGGTTCGCTCTGAATGGTCTCCTCACCGCGGACCTGCAATGCAAAGCACTAATTGGAGGAAGTGGCCAAGCTCCTGCTACGTGTCCCCTGATACATAAGCAGATTTGTGTTGTAACAGTGGTATCTAACATTGCTTTACAGCTGGAGCATCTGCTCATTGCTGCCTATGTCCCATGGAAGTCAGTAGGGTTCTTTGTAAGGTTGTGTTATGCTTGTATCTCAGCTATTCTAATGTAGATCTAGATTGCTCTACTTAATATTTGGAAATACACTACAGACATCATACTGAATAAGTGTAGTTGAGAAATAAAATGCATCTGGATGCATGGATTGCTTTTCCTTTCCACCCCCTGCTTAGTGTTAATGTCCTCTGTGTCCGTTGAGAAAACGCTATAATGTAAGAGCTGAAACATGGTTCAGAGAAAACACCTTCTAGAAATCAGAGTGCCAAGTTCATGTTTTTGTTCTTTATTTTTCCTACTGTGTTTTTTCATGGTAAAAATCACTTAAATCTTTGTGGCTGGATTTGCAGAAAGTGTGAGTCTTTTGTGGAATCTGGGAAATGATAGGTGGAAACGTGTCCTCTAACTAAGCTGTTACTGATTATCTTGGTGCAACGCACAGATTAAGAGCCTGATCTAAAGACTACTGGGGTCAATTAGCTGAAGTGGACTTTGAATCAAGTCTTATGAGCGATCAGAGTATGCTGCAGTGGAGGGTTACGAGGACAAGCACAGCACACATTCCTCTCCAATAAACCTGAAATACTCCAATTGAAATTCTGAAGTAGAGTTGGTTTTCTGACTCGTATTGAAAAACCTTAAAATGGTTACATACGGGTTATTTTTAATATGAAAGATGTTCAGCTGGGGCCACAGATGTTAGATTATTAGTAGCATCTCAAGAAAATGACTTCTTTGGTGTAGGAGCTGGTATTTCAAGAGTTGCTTCTCTTTTATTGTTTTCTGACAAAAGGGTGTCTTATCAAACTTGCTGCTTTTGAAAATTCTGTGATCCGAGTCCACAAGATTGCATATTTTCCCACACCATGGCAGTTCTATTGCCTATTTCAGGCTTTCATGGAAAAACTCAAGGGAAAAATATAACTAAAATATGCCCAAGCATGCAAGTCAATGATCTGTGTGTTAAGCCTATTGGCACATACAGGACAATTTTATTGCATGACCTACTGGTTAAAAACATCAAAAATATTAGTCAAGTCATTTGTAGAACTGCTGTTTAGTGAGTTAGAATGAATGAAGTCTTTATTGAGTACATGCTTTCAGATTCATCGCCGGTTCTGTTCTAGTCATGCCCTATCCTAGTCTTAAGTGCCCCAGGCAGTCTTTTTGAGGACACTTGACCTGCCAGTCATATTTCAGAAACTACTGATATGGTACTTGCTGATTGAGTTTAGATTCCAAACAGGCTAGCTGCTGGATTACAGTCTAATGACCCATCAGATGCTAAAGGCAAAGGCTTAAAGTGCACTAGTGAATTAAGCCTCAACATTGTCTGAAGGGAAGAATTTATTATGTCATTAAATTTGATTTAATAAGTTTCATTTCTTTAGATGCATTGCACTAAGCAAGGAGTGAATGTGACAGATACACTGTTTTGGTTCTCTTCAGGTGAAACACTGCTAGTTTTACATAGAGAGTCAAGGGATGTGATTTTTGTAGAATTTTAGCTCTATTGATAGAAATGATAGGTTGGGAAAACTCTACATAGCTGGTTAACCGACCATGGAGGACTCAAACCAAGTTCACTTGAATACATGCTTCAGTTGGTAAATACATAGGAAAGTGAGGCTTGCCTGATCTGATGATACCCTTGGTGAGGTTTCGGGGGCTTTCCATCAAATATCAGATCCTCAGTGGTGCAAAGATGATAGCAGTAACTTATGGATGACACTGGGATGTAATGCAGAACTTAATACAAGCACATAATGTGATGAGTCAAATGCAGATTGCAGCTTGACTCCGAAGGCTGTTAGAGCGATCTGAAGGAAAAATCTTGCATAATGCAAAGATCATTTTAAAACATAAAAAAAAAAAAAAAAAATTAAATTAAACATTTGGTGTTTTAGCTATCTGCATATGTCTCCTAGTTGTGTTACAGCAACAAAAAAAAAAAGTGTTTATAAATAATAACAAAGATACTTCAGGAATTCTGCCTGTAGCTTTTGTCACTCTTCCTTCATAATATCTGCATCTCCTGAGTTCTTCAAGATGTCTTTATGTTGTGGAGGTGCTTCATTACTGTAAGCTTTTTACTGCTTTCCTGATAATCAGTGCAATATATGGTTTTACCGGCATTCTTTCATATCAGACAGTGGGATGGTATAAAAGTGTGTATTTTAGTTTGAAAAATCAATTTAAATGTGGTTAGATTATATTTTGAGTGAATTATGTACTTTATTGCAAATGTTAAGTTGCATTGAGATATCTTGAACTGTATATATTTATATGGCAGCAGGTCTGGGATTAAGATTCTTTTTATAAGAAGGTTTTAAGCACTTAATACAATTCATAATCAAAGGGAATATTTAAATTCTAGTCTCAAAATTAAAATTGACCCAATGGGCTGATAGTCTCCGTTAAAGGAAGAGAGAGTTCTTTTCCTAAAATGTGATAGCTCTGCTTTCTGAGTTAAAGAAATGGGTAAAGGTCGCTCTGATTTACGTTCGTGCACAGTGCCACTTCTTTCCCCTCTAGCATGCTTAGAAGGCAGTACTCATTGTCCTGCTGAAACTCCTTCCCACTGTAATCTGTATGACTTCAAAAGCAAAACCAGAAAACATATGCACAAGTCATATTTATCATTAAGCTCCTAATGAAAACCACACAATCCAACTGACTACTGCAAGATCTGAATCTTTCTGATGAGTTTCTGAAGAACTAAAGCCTGGAGTTCCTTACAGCTCCAGGAGATCCAGAGGAACATACAAAGAGTTTGCACCTCCCCCTCTCTTTAAAACTCCTAATGAGTGTAATAGTTCTAAAGAGGTGGCTGTAAGTTGTCTCAGGCTGCTATGAAGCTCTGCTTTGCTTGGCTTTGCTGTTATTGTTTGTATGCTGCAATGGTTTTGGTTTTTTGTTCTCCCTCCACCTCTTAATTTGAATGAAAACTTTTTCTTGTGTGACTCTGGCAAAAGAATGGACTTCGGGACACTCCAGGATGAGGAATCTCAACGTGTATCTGCATAGGGGGTTGGAGATTCATGATCCTTGAGGTCCCTTCCAACCTGGGCCATTCTGTAAAATCATTTCTCTGCTTAATTCCGCATACTTGAGAATGAAGTAGAGAATTTGACTGCTTAACATTTGCTAAAAAAGAAAGTATTCAAGGCTTGATTTAGTAATAATAACACCAATTTTGCAGTTTTAGAGGTTGTGATGTATCAGAGTTGTTTGTCAGCTTTCCTACCATCCTTTGATTGGCATTGAGGTCCCCTCCAACCCAAGCCATTCTACGTCATCCCATGCTGACTGCGCTTCATAGTTGCCCTCACCAGTGCAGTAGGATTCTGCTTCTCAAGAAGCTCTCAGTGTTCTGCTGCTCCTGCCATGGCGTGGAACTGTTTTGCAGAGGTTCAAATCCTGTTTATATCATTTATGGGACCTCCCAGGTGCCTGGGGTATGCTTCTTTTTGTAAGTGGTTGATGAGGGGTTGTTCATGGTGAATGGACCTATCCCAAGAATGAGGGGTAATGTTAGCTGGGGAGAAGGGTGATGAATAAAAGAAGAGAATAAGAAGCCACAGGTGGGCCTCAGCATGCTTTTCCTTCTTTTGTCAGTCAAAACACTGAGCGATCTTTTGGAGAAGGCCACAAAAGCAGTAGAAACTGTCCCTCCCCCATATAGAAAACATTTGAATTTTAAAACATCCTTTTTGAAGCCTTTCTGGCTTTCAATCTAGATTGTAAAGATGAGAACTTGAAGTCAGTTAAATCAAACCTGATTTCCTAGATCTGACTCTGTGTAGTCTTGACGTAACCTCTGTTTTGCCCCCTTGTCTGTACCAGGGATAATATTTAACTGGCCCATGATGATGTTAAGTAATTATTGTTCCTATAGGAGCCTGTTTTATTACTGATCCCATGTCTGTTCCTTGCTGACTTGGGCAATGCATGCTTCCCTGCTGTATTGTATGACTGTGTTGTTAAAGTGTGTGCCACTGCGTGGCAAAGATGTGACAAACTGGGCTTGGAAGCTGAGGGAGTGGAGCATTAGGAAATTACATGCGCAGAAAAGGATTTTTTTAAATGAACTTTTGACTGCACTTTCAGTAATTCTTTCTGTCCGAGGCTGTTGGAAAAGTGAGAACCAAAAATTATTTTCCATGAGAATAGAAAGCAAGTGAACTAAGAAAGATGGACAGTGCTGTCATAGAATCTTTGTATTACAAAACAGCTCAGGTTGGAAGGGGCCATAAATATTACCTATTTCTAACCTTCCTGATGTGGGCAGGATTGCCAACCTCTAGATCAGGTACCCAGCATCCCATCCAACCTGGCCTTGACTGAAGACCACCTTAAACTCTTTGCCTTTTCAAAGCCTGTCCCATTTCAATCATTATTTGGAAATTTTAACCCAGACTTTTTTCCTTCGGTCATTTAAAGGATGAAGTTCCAAAAGCACTCTCAGCTTGTCACTGCTTTGTAAGGTTAGCTTGCTGGAAAGGAAATGGGTTTTGAGCAATGCTTCCATTTTACAGGAGACAGAACTAAGGCATGAAGAATCCCAGCTGGTCAAAATATATTTTAAATTCTCTGATAACAAAAAAGGGGGATCTGTTCATGGAAATTTAAACTTGCATCCACAGGACAGAATATGGCTTATGTATTCTGCTAATATTATCCTATGTTAAATAGCTATTCTTTCCTATTGTGGAACTAATTCAATTATATAATTTTGTGTATGTGTATTTGGCAGCTCATTGCATGACAGGATCAAGGGACACTCTTGTTGCAGGGATGCTCATCAAGGTTACAGCAGCCACAGATATCCCTTACATATAGTTGTAAAGGGAATCCAAACACTGCATGCAGATCCTTGGTGAGTGACCAATAATTTCAGCTTTGTTAGCTTTCTTAAGGTTGACTTTGACTGTGCTCATGGACATAAATTGTTGACCAAGTCTGGAACTAGGAGTGGGTTCAGCCACACCTGGGCTCCTTACCTCTATGAATCAAAGAGTTTAAGAAGCAAAAGGGTTCACTCCGAACCTCCTGGATGAGTGTTTAACCCTACCCTCTTTGCAGTAAATAAGTGTATCTTGCTACCTTAAATCTTAAGTCACTGTCTTCTTTGTTAAATCACTATATTTTACCAACAAATATATTCCTTCTCTCTTACAAGTGTATCTTCCATCCATGACAACTGAACATATTTATCATCAGATCTCAGCAAAGGGAGGAAAGATAAACACAAAGACAAGCCAGAATGATAAAACACGTTGTTCTTTTTTTCTAATGGGTGACTTTAATTTCAAAAAGGGAGTTTCAGTTACCTATTCCATAACGCTTCGCTTGGTCCTAGGTATTTCAGGTAGATTAATAGCCTGATGTAGCATGCCCAGAGTGAAATCAGTGATGCAGTAGTGTTACCTTGGATGCAATAGGTACAAGGTACAAACTTCATATTCCTGTTTTTTTTCTTACTGGCCTTCTGTCTGTCACCTTTTGGTAAACTTTAAACATATACTGCAGCTCTAGCAAGGCCATTGTTGGGGTTGCTTGAAAAACATATTGGAAAGAGAAACTAATTGGTATTTTGTAGGCAAAGGTGAAGTGTAAAGGAATTCTTGGCTGTTCTGAAACTGTTTCCTGTTTATTTTAGTAAAATATCAATCAAATACAAAGGAATATATGTATATCTACTCATTGATCTTTAATGTTTTTGATGTTATCTGTATTCAGTAACTCTGTGGCCATTCCCATTTTCTCCTTGTTGTTCTTTTGAATAGCAGAACAACACTAGAAATCATTTCACAAAGTAATGCTCATAGAAGGATATTTCCATTTAAGTTCATGAGATCAAATGCTGGTGTTGATTACAAAAGGATAAACCTATTGCCCTTCACAGAGTTGTGTTGATGTAATACAGCCATAAAAGAGCACCATTTGTTTAACCTAGCAACAATGACGACTAAGAGGGGTCATGATTTCTCTGTATAAAAAGACGGATGTAAACATCAGGAAGAGTTGAATGGTTGAAGTTAAATGACAGTATTGGCATGAGAACAAATGAATATTCAAAAGCTATAAATAAAATGGGATCATCAGGGGAATTAAGATCTAGAAAATCCCTCCTATGGAAATCACGGGGTTAACAAACTTAACTGGTTTGAAGATGAAACTAAATAGTTTATGAGGAGCATGGTGTGATGTGCTTTTCTGGGGTAGCAAAAGGCATGGCTCTGTAACCCAGAACTGAGAAAGATTTCCTGTGTTTCTATAAGAAAAACTTGGCCTACCCAGTCCATAGAGCTTCAGTTAAGAAGATATATCTATATAAATCCTTTGTGCTGTGACTGAAGATGCCAAGCTGCATTTCTGAAGAAAGGTGAAGTCTTCCATCTTCCTTTATAGTTGTGCTGTGGAATGGGAGATGAAATAATTCAAGAACCCTCCCGTTTTCCTTGGGAGGCTAGTGGGTTACATTATGGTCTTTCCCCACCAGCCTTAGATAAGGCTGGGAACCATCACTTCCATTGTGTGGTGCTGGTGATGACCTCCTTGTTCCCAGCCCTATGCTCACCCCATGGTAATGAGATTCCCACACATAGGGCTGGTGCATGGCATCCATGTACGTGCTCTGCTGGGGATAAATTAAAGATGGTTTCAACTTTAAATTTCCTTGCTCTCTTGGGGGTGTAATATAATCCTTGCCCTTGCTCTAGCACATCCTTTGTGGTTTAATTTAAATGGTGATTTTTACGGTGACACGTGATGTTAATCTGCTAACCTTTTACCCAATGTGTTCAATTTAAAGAAGCATTGAATCTCTGAATGTGCCTCTATCTATAGACACAGAAACATGCTATAAGGTAGTTTACCTACTTAGGGTTGGTACCTAAGAGCTTGTAAACAAATTCATAAATTTGTCATGCTGATTATAGTGTTGGCAAACACAATGGTTGATCATGTTATAAATGTTTATCAACACCCGCACTCACCCACCTGCTAAGAGGTGCTACGCTTTAATGAAATTGTTTGAATATCAAGGCTGGTTGCTAAGATACAATGTTCTTGTTACCAGGGATGTGATGCTTACAGATTTCTGTTATCAAATAATGATTAGAGATGTGCTAACCTCAAGGTGCTCGGTGCAGTGAAAGGTTTACTGAGCCACAAATTAGTAAACTGTCTGCCTGAGCAGGCACTTACAGAAGGACAACGTGTGCATCAAACTTACCAAGCTGACATTTTTAAAGAAGACAAGCTCTGGCAGTGTAAATGTTCCTACAGATGATGAAAGACTGACATAGGAAATGTTTACATGATCTGTTGCCTAGCACAGTGTCTTCATGTCATTTCTCCCCAATGTAGGCTAGTGGTGAAATCTCCAAGTCAAATAATTGCTTTCTTCTTGCTTACTAAAATGTCTCCCAGTGCTCACCTCTTGAAATAACACTGTGGTTTGAAAATGCTGATCTCTATTTTCTGTATGGGGAAACAAAGATCTGTAATAAAATGGCCAATGTGTGGGTCTGGTGGGCAGAAGATCTCGTTGCTGGGTACTGTGATGGATTTGAGGTCGGAAGCTTTATTGACGTTAAAAACACAATGAGATGTTAAAGATGACAAACATCAAATATTGATAGTGTTTTGTTTTTAATGTAGGTGCTCTGAGCACTCCGATTTGCTAATGCACTCTGTAATATGGTATAAATATTGTACTTCATTTTATTCTTTTTAACAAGCGCATTTCAGCGTTATTAAACATCAAAGAAAATAATGAATAGCACAATATAGGTGATCAAAAGGATTTTGCTCACACTGCTGAAGTGCTAAGTAATCTTTAAGTGTAATTGTTGATCTCATTATTGAATTAAGGTTCAAGCTGTATTTACAGTACCTGCATTAGCATGAATTGGAGTTTAAAACCAGTTCAGCTGAAATAATGTAAATCATAAGCAAGATTCGTGTTTGCCTGTGGGACTCCATATTTTTACATCAGCAGTAATTGTTAATTTCAGTGTAAAGAGATGTTCTTGTCCTGGTCCTGTTAACATCCTCGTGTGGCAGCTTCACAAGAAGCTGCTGTTGCACTACGTACAAATCTGTTGGCAATTCAATTTCCTGCGGTTCTCTTAGGCAGGTTAAACAACTTGACTGATATAGAATTAAACCAAAACAGTCAGTAGTAACTTCAGTGCATTTATGATGTTAAGCTTACCCCTTGGATGTAAAATCCATACTTTATAAAATGATTGAAGACAACATCCTGTAACAGGCTGCTAACAGAACCCATGTTGTACCTTCTCTGTGTGGGATGTTCAGACAAACAGTCTCCTTCAGCAGATGCCTTTGTCATAATGAGTGCAACAGTTAAACGTTAATGGAAGAAATGCTGATTTCCAAAGCTTGCTTTGAGAGCTCAGCAATAACTTGACCAGATCCAAGGGCTGTGTGGCTGCAATGTGCTGAGTGAAGGAGATATGGAGGCCTTTCTGTGCCACTGGTTCTCTTCTCCTGCATGTAGTTTGATACAGGGATCGGCTGTAGGGCTGGGAAAAGAGGCCCATGATGTGATGCAGAATTGCTATTTTCTGTTGCGTGAACTGGGGTGGGAGAACCTGAAATCTGGCCTGTATGGGAATGGATTTGCATTGTGCTTTGTGTTCACCTCTGGGGACAGCTGATCCCCTTTGACTATTCTCCCACCTGTTCCTCTGCCTCACCAAGTTGGTTTCCACTGAGCCTGGGCCTGCATTGCATTTTATGACTATGCTATAATATTTCTGACATTTTTCATTTAGCTGTAGTATGTATTGGATAAGTAAATAGGAAACATTCTGTAAAACTAAGTCATAAAACTTCCTTCCATTACCAGTGACCAGCAAGGTAGAGATGCATCTTTAGTCACCACAGAGAGGCGTACTGAAATGCTTTGAAATAACATAAGAACATGGATGTTCACCTGGCCATCTGTGGAAGTACAGACACTTTATTTGCTGCAGCTGTCTATGAGGTGGGAATTTCTTTTTCCTTTAAGTTTGTTGTAGTGAGTGATTTACATTGCATTAGATTATGTTGGGATATACTGTGTCAGGTGGCATGACCTGATATAACCCAACTTAATGCAACACATATGTTTAGATTGTGTTACACATTAGGAGAAATTCCCTGAGAAGCTGTCAGGAGCAGGTGATTTTTGTAAATGGAAAATATTTGCCAGTGATATTTTATACATTTCAGAATTGAAAGGTGTATGAAAACCTTAGTGTGGATTTAGGAGCCTTAGTTCCTTTGACTGGTGGGACTCAGACTCCTAAATGCCACAGTTTCCTTTGGAAATAAGATTTTAACATCCAGGGTCAGGTGTGAAATCTTGCTTTCATTATAACCATTACTATATAACCATATACTTCGTAACCATAACCACTATAGTTTTCAGGTGGAGTTGCAATGGTGTAAAAGGACTGAAAGTGAGATCCAAATCAAGTGATTGCTAATTAAAATAAAGCAGGATGCAAGATTCACATGAGCCAATCTGGATTGTTGTTTTTCTCTTAAAGTCTTGCATGCTCAATCAGTTCCCCTTTTGGAAAGCATACTTGATAGGAATGTGGGCCGAAGTGCAAGGCTTGCATTTCACTCCAAGATGACTATGTTGAGGTACCCAGCTCTAAATTTGGAGACTCATATGGATTCTTTTTTTTTTAATTTTAGTGTCACAAATAGGAGCCTAAATTTAGGTTGCTAAGTTCATTTGGGAATCTAAATATAAACATTCTGCTTTTTGAAAATGCTGAGCAGCCCGCAGCTCCTGCAGGCTTTGAGTGGTGTAGGATGTGGCTCCCAAGCGCTCTGTGTCCCGGGGGAGGTTTGTGTGTGTCTGTTGTATGTTTGTGCCTTGCTTTGAGCACACAAAGACTTGCAGAGCCTGGGATTCCACAGCCAGAAAATGCCCATGTGACCCTAATTTTATGCATGTGCATTGGCCTGCTGGCATGTATGCTTCTTGGTAGGGTTTCATCACATATTTGGCTATACTCAGATGGGGTGAATGCTTGGAAGTGTGATGTGGGGAAGGCGGGGGGTTACAGCCAGGCAGTGGTGGGGGAGAGGGAGAAACAAAATGCCTGCAGTTTTGTTTCCCAAACGTCTGTGCTCTGAACTTTCTCACACGGGCTCTTTCCTGACTGCTGCACTGTGTATTTTAAAGCGCAGCCAAGGCATGTTGTGCTGTCTGCTTGGGATAGCTTTACCTGCAGCCATGTTGCTGCTGGTGGTGGGCTCTGTATGTGGCTCCACCTTGCTCCCCTGTGAGCCAGCTTCCCTTCAGCACCTTGCTTCATCTTGGCCACATTCTCTATTCTCCACTGTATCTTCTTCTACCTAGAACTTTGAGATGTACTTAAGAGCAACCTTCCAAAACTTCTAAGCTGGCCAGAGTCAAATGGGTAATGTTGGATGAGTTCCCCATTTCCACTGAATGAGCTTCCTACCCTGAGCAGGCACACTCTTTCTCCCCCAGTTCTTGTTGCTGCTCTGGGCCAGACAATGCTTTTCACCGCCCAGCCTTATATCTAAGAAATGCCTCAACTTCTTTGAGCTCTCATGTCTTCAAAGCATCTGGCTCTAAAAAAGATACCTGGCATGGAAATGCCAACTGAAACAGTTAAAATTGGCTAGACCAAAAGTGACTGAAACCAGCCTCTATTAATAAAAGGAGTTATTGGGCAAATGATTATATGCGTTGCTGCCAGCACCAATAAAGCCAACATTTATTTTTGTGTTCCTCAGCATGAGCATTACGTTCAAATAGCTGCTTTTTAGCAGTATCATCCCTGTTACAACACAACATCAAGGGCTGCTTGGTTCTGAGCATATGGCAGGGCTGCATCCCGCAGACGCGGGCAGGAGCTGGTACATGCTGGTTGGGAGCAGACCCCTCTGCTACCCCAAATGTATTGGCAGTCAGATTGCAGAGGCAGCAGCTACCTGTCTTGGAGGCTCTGGTTTTCTCTTCCCTGCACAGGGAAGTAAATGAGATGGGAGCAGATGTCAGGAGCCGTGAATTTGGATCTGATAAGGACTTGGATCAAAATATCAAACAAAAATATTTTTGGGGGGGAAAGTTTCTGGGAGGAAGTGAGCTATATGAAGAGAGTGGCTTGCCAGGCATTTTAAAAATAAAACGTTCTCACTCCATGTTTAGCTCTCCTACAGTTTGAAACACTTGTGGTGATCAAGCCTTGCAGCCCTTGTCAGTCTACAGTACATCATCCCCCCTTCGGTTGGCTGAGAACATCTCTCCTGTAAGGGCAAAATAAAGCTGCTCATTTTGCACACATGCTTTAGAACTATAGGCAAGGAATACCTAAATATAAAACAAGGGCACCTTGAACTGAATGCTTTCTGACTCAGGCTGTTATCGCCCCTTTCCCCCCCTCCCTCCCTTTGCCCTTGCAGTCACACGTGTGTCCTCTGTCCTTCTTTATGCACACCTGTAGCATGCTGACAATGCACTTAATTGGAGGTGTGAGCTGCCCGGATCCATCACACTGTTAAAACTTGTTTGCTCCTTTGCTTGGGAACATTTTCCCTCATTTAAATACTAAAGATCAAGAACATATCTACAAATGTAACGGGAATCCACACAGCATATGGTAGAGGTGAGGAAGATCTCCTGATGTCTTTACAGACCATTGCATTAGCCTTAGTCAGGCACATGGGGAGAACACAAGTTTAGGGGTCAGTGAGCACTCGATATTGTCTCTGTGTTTTACTTGGAGAACTACATGAGGAAATAACCTTGTGGTATCTTGCAGTAGAGTGACCAACAGGAAGGTTTGTACGTTTTTAAGAAGTCTTTCCATATTGCTCCTAAAATATATATACATATAAACATGGAATAGTGTTCTGCACCATCCTTTTTGTTGGTACTTTCAATAAAACAAAAATAATTGACTAAAAATGAACCTGATAGTAAATGCCTCCAAACTGGAAAATGAGATTTTTGGGCATTTCTTGGATTTGAGGTTTACTGGTCTGGGAACATAGGATGCTTTTTCTATTCATAGGTAATGAAAGAGGAGAGGATGAGCAGATCTTCACTGAAAGATCCTGAGATTTTGTCACGTTTCTAATTGTTAACTGGAAAGAACTTCTGCAGCATCTTCCATTGTTATATCATTTTCTTTAGTAACCATAAAAAAAAACCACCTTTGCAGATAAAGCTAGGTTTGCACAAGTATGTAAAACAAATTGTCTGTTTTGTGGTGGTTTATTTAGTTAGAATTTCCTCCATTATTTGGTAATGAATTGTGTTGTAGTTGGTTCCCATTCGATGTAAGTAGGTAATCATTAGCACTCTGTTTCCTGGGGTTATGGCCTTTTCCTCATGGGTGAAGAGTACTATTTTGGTTAGAAATGTTTCAGGTTCAACCTTTGAAAACATTCTTGATAAATGATTTTTCTATACAGATTGCAAAATATAGTTCTATTCTTATGGTGTCTATTCCACCCATTAGAATACCAGTGCCTGAAGTCTGCATCCTAAATCAACAAGTACTGTTATGTATATGGGGCCCCCACTACAGGAAGGATGTGGAGCTCTTGGAGCAGGTCCAGAGGAGGGCCATGAAGATGATCAGAGGGCTGGAGCACCTCTCCTATGAGGAAAGGTTGAGGGAACTGGGATTGTTTGGCTTGGAAAAGAGAAGGATCTGGGGAGACCTCATTGTGGCCTTCCAATACTTGAAGGGAGCATATAGACAAGAGGGAGAACAGCTGTTTACAAGGGTAGAAGTGATAGAACAAGGGGGAATGGTTTTGAACGGAGACAGGAGGTTTAGGTTAGATATTAGGGGGAAGTTTTTCACTCAGAAGGTGGTGAGGCACTGGAACAGGTTGTCCAAGGAGGTTGTGGATGCCCCATCCCTGCAGGCATTCAAGGCCAGGCTGGATGTGACTCTGGGCAGCCTGATTTGCTGGTTGGCAACCCTGCACATAGCAGTGGGGTTGAAGCTAGATAAGCATTGTGGTCCTCTTCAGCCCAGGCCATTCTATGATTCTGTGACATTGGTTATAGGTGATCTTGCTCCTCTTTATGACACCGTAGCACCTCACAATGAAATTCTCTTAGCCAGTATTCACCATGAAATAGGTTTTCAGAGCCGTGATTTGTAGGAAACAAGTGGGTTGGAATGATCACACTGCGGCATGTTGCTTTGTATACTAATTATCTACATCAATGGCTGTGCAGCGCAGCTCAGAGCGCTGTACCTGCTGTGCTGAACAACTTGCTCATAGTCACAGAGTAGATGCTTCCTGTGGGCACCTGCCTGTTCTGTGCATCGTGTCACATTGAGTCATGTCACGTTCTGTCACATCACAGATGAGATGTGACCCGCTGTAACCTGGCACAGCGCAGTGCCAGCATTGCAGTGGATCAAACCTCAGGAAAACCTGGTGGTTGGGTTTGTCAAGGGTAGCAAATACAGCCTGGCTCCCCATGAGCCTGCAGGTACTCTAACTTCTCCCATTAGCCTGCCTATTTGTAGATAGTTTGGCGTATCTCTCTGGGATATAAATACAAGAATTTCTCTGCGTCTGTTTATTTATGATACTTGTCGCTTGGGAAACAATAATCTTCCTACTTCTTAATCTAAATTGAACCACGGTGAGTACACCAATAAAACACGTCACAACAAACAAAGGAAATTCTCCCTGTATTAATAATAAACTCTAAGATTTATCAGTCTCTCTTTCTTCGCTTTGTGTGATGCAGTCTAGAGCAACTGCTACATTTATAGATGTCTGATAAAATTTTAATAGAAGAACCCATTACCTTTGAATCTGGAGTGAAGAGACTATATCAAAAACAGGAGTGTTGAGCCTGAGCTAAATATAACTTGTTAACAGAGAGGAGCAGAATGCAAGCGTTACAACGCTGGGGGATTTACTTTCTTTTGTTGTGAGCTGGGGGGGCTGCCAAAGTTATAGCAGGTAGGATGCTGCAATATAATTGCAAGAGATGTACCAGCTACTGAGTGGGGATGTCCAATGGGAGCTGGCTGGGACCCCAGCATGGAGACAGTGAACTTTGAGAGCTTCCATCCCTGATTTGGGGGGCACTAAATTCTACACAATGTTAGCACCCCTGTTAAAGCTGGGTTTGTCATTTGTTAAAGATATGTTGTGAACCCCATATAGAGATCAAGTGACAAATCTGGAATGAATTGGGAAAAGAAATGCTGTAGCCTCTTACTTCTTGGGGCTTTTGGGAGCTGGTGGTTATCAGCACCTGGCTTTGGCTTCCAAATCATCTTTATTCACCTGACACTAATGCATGTGTAACCAGCTTGCTGGAGAGAAACACTTGTGAGAATGTTGAAATTTGTTTTCACTTCTCTTTATATACACATATATGTATGTGTGTGTTTGAAGTGATATTTTGATATTTTTTTCCTAACACTTAACTCTAGCAGAAATTTTTTTTAACACTTCTAATGCATTACCAAATGAAAACTGTTGACTTATTTTAGGATATTTAACATATTTAAGAAACAATATTTTCAAAGTCACTTAGAAAAGAGTTGCTTAAGTCATGGAGGAAGAGCTGTATTTAAAACAGTTATTCGTAGTTACTGTTTGTTAGGTGCAAAGGAGTATCTGTGACACTGGGATCTTATACTATCTAATTGCTCAGAGTTTAATAAGCTAAACTTAAAACTTTCATATTTGATGCTAAAAATCCTTTTTCTTTGACTAGAAATTTGCTGAATGTTGTATTAGCAAAAAAATGCAAATATTCCTCTGACGGGATGGAATTCTGAAGTCTTGGTGAAACTCACAAAAGCCAAATGAAGATCTCATCCGGGTCTACGTTTACCATAAAAGGGAAGGTTTCCTATTACTGAGCTGGTGTGGGTTTCAGACAGAACCTAATTCTGTATTATGGGGTTATCTGTCTGGATGGAATGCAGTAAAAATATCTTAAACTATTTCAGATCTGTATGTAGATAACAGATCTGAAGTCCTAAATGCACACAGCCTCTCTTTGTCCACCAAAAGATGAAGTCTGTAAATATAGCAGCATCCTCTCTTTCCTTGAGCTGAGCTGAATTTAAACTGTGAGCTTCATTTCCACAATTCAGTGCCCAATATGCAATCTGATCACACCTCTACTTTTGTGAGTTGTAGCCATGGCCTTAAATTAAATTACAAATCCTACACTGGACTGACATAAATCTGATTTTGGCCTGGGCTTGAAGTGTTTGAAATACCAAATCACTGCTCCCTGATCCCTAATGAGAAGTAATCAAAGAATTTAACCAGCAGTACAAACACTTACACATCACTACAGATGTAGCCAAATTGACTCAAAGTACCCTTTTTCTCTATGAAAAAATGGTGTGCAAATATACCAGTGACACTAGCTACTCCACTAGAATCTCTAAGGAAGGAAAAACTCTTCTACTATAAACTGCAAAAAAGAATCCTAATAACTTTCTTTTCTTCTTTTGAAAAATCAGAACTTTTTGGTTCCTACATCATACACCACCCCATTAACTCAAGTAATGAAACTCCATGAAGGAATTATAGTTGTTGTTCTAACTGTTTGGGGGGATTTAGGATACTGCTTTTTTGACTTCTGGAGCACAGAATAAGATGCATAATCTTACACTTGATATTTAGGATAATCTACATCATACATGTTATCTTTCTCTGACATAATTATAATACCTAGGAAGGCTTTTTCTTTCTCCTAGGCTCTATATTATTGAACCAATAAAGTGGTACAAATGATGTTTTGATGATACACCTACATAAAATTTACAGCTATCACATAGGGGAGAGGGGGGGGAAGATGGTGGATGATAAGAGTAACTCTGCAGATGTTGGCTGTTGTAAGATCTTAAAAGCATATAAATTGAGCTGGGGAAGCTACACCAGTGACCATCCTATTATATGCACTCAATGCATGTAAGATATGCAGGTAGTAGAACTTATAATAACTCTTAAAGTTAAGTAAATATTTTATTATTGTGGTGGTGGTGGTTTTATACGTGGCTATAAATGCTGGCCTCTGCAAGGACATAGACTATCATCTATTAAACCATCCATTACCTATTAGAGCAGTGCATGACAGGTACTAAGTGTAGAACAGGTTTCTGGCTGCAGTGTCTTCCACATGAGTAATGCTTGGACCATTATTTCAGCAAGGAGATTTATTTTCTCCTCTGCTGTTAAGAAGTAAGCTATAGTGGTCATCTGTGATTGGATTTCAGAAATTAAATGATGAATCAGGATTTTCATGTCCCTCCTTACAGGATGGATGATGCTGTCATTTATTGGTGGCTATTTCTCCGGTTGATTCTGCATGATTCTTCTGGGCTATCTGATTACAATTTGATAGAAGAACAGTAACTGCAATTATAGCTCCTGTGATTCAGGAGTTAAATATACAGACCGCAGGCCAGTGAATCACAGGTTTTCTGCCTGTGCTTGCACACTGTGCACGTATCTTTCCTTCAGCACTTGCAAAATCTGAAGTCATGAGGTTTTAAATGAAGTGTTGAGAAAAAAGTTTCTGTTCCTTCTTTCTAGATGTCCTGAACTTTATCATCCAACTTCCTTTGAAGCAGAGCTCATGGTCTCATATTTTGGTGTGCCTTCTTTGTAATGATTGGTCTTGCAGAGAGAGGCAACTGATGTGGTTTGAAGGATGTCCTCAGGGTTTGGAGCGGGATGCATGCAGGGCATCTATTCATTATATTGGGAGAGAGCTGTAGGAAGCATATTTGCTACAAAGGTGTCTGACCTGGGGGGGGACAGACTTCAGATCCCTTCAATATCATCTTTTTGAGGACTTTAAGGAAGTAAAATGCTTAGATTCTTGCACGTACTAGGTATCAAAAATTGCATGTTAGGTGGGATTACTGAAGTTTCGTAGGTCTTGACTCTGGAAAAAGACTTGAGATGAAGCATCTACCTGGAACTGGATGTAAAAATCTAAAATTCAGGCCCCCTAGGTTCTGGATACTGCTGCCACCTAACCTCTGAATGAACTTACATTCCCTAAATACTTCTGAGAAATCCAAGATTGCCAAAGCTCTGCAAGTAAGACTAAGCAGGACTTTCCCTGACTGCCTCCTGCTTTACCATGTCAGCCAGACAGGGCTTCTTGGAAACCATGAGTGGGGTGAAGAGGAGCGGATGAGGGATGGAACCTCGGGCCCTTCTTTCTGAAGCCCTTCCCTCCAGTGGATGTGCCCCTAGACACGTACATTTGGAAAACCTGATGAAAGCTTAGCTTCCCTAAAGAAGAGAAACCTGGTTTCTGTTCCAAGTGATGCTTCATTGGTAGGAACCAGTACTGAACGCACACAAATGCACTCTAGGTACAAACTCCTCTTTTTTGTGAACACTTCAAGCAGCTGTTACAAAACAAAACATTTGCTATATTTGCAGTCAGAATTGGTGAAGACGTAAAAGGGAAATAAGTGTGATGCCAGCTTTCATGATTGCTGTTCTTGGTGCAGTTTGACTTGCTGAAGGCACGGCTCTTTTTCATATGCCTTCTCTTGCTTACAACATGCTGGGTCCTTAGGTGGAGGTAAGGGCCTAAGGGATGAGTTACTGACAGAAGCAGCATGAAATGTGACTCTGAAAGCTTTCCTTGGTCCTTTTTCCACTCTTGTCTTTGAAATGATATAAAACCTCAAACCACCTGACAATCAGAGAATGGTGATTTCTTTTTCTCTCCTCAGTCTGAAGTGCAGGAACTATGAGAAGGTCAAGTTCATGCCAGATCCATTCTTTTGGTTCTAACAGAGCTGTAAGCTCACCTGTGTGTGGGTTTAGCTGGGCAGTTCTTGCTAAGTGTCTCTTGCAAAAGCAGCCCCACAACTACACTGTAGGCTGTGCCAACCGCTAGAGGAGAAAAAAATGAAGCAATTTGGGTAACAGAGGATCTCTTCGATGCAGGCTGACTTGGATAAAGTAATACAGTGAACTTTCTGCTGTGATAATCTGCTCTGTGGATAAATAGGAGAGATTTTAGTCTTTAATGTTCACGGTAGTTTCTCAATTAACAGGGAAACTCACTTAATTTAGGAGAGCTAGGGGGGAAGAGGAGAAGAAATGAAAATGAGGAAGTTCTTCGTACAGTACAGGAAAAAAAAAAAAGCATATTAACGATAATTGAAGTTCACCTCCGTGAGGGCAATGAATCATCAGAAACAGCCTGTGGAAAACAAGGTTGTGCAACCTTGACCAGTGTGTGTCACCGACTGGTGGAATTTTTAGAAAAGCAGCAGTTTGGGCTCATTGCTGTGGTTCGTGATTGCACACACCTGTTCAGCTTGGAGGTTTTGCAACCAAATAATAAAAAAAAAAAGGAAGCTGAACTTGCTGCTTCTCCTGAGCAGCACAAAAAAGCAGAAAACCACAGCTGTTCTAGCTGTTAACAGATATCAGCAGCATACCCCCTGTTACATAATTGAGGATAACGTTTTTGAAGCATATGGGCTGGAGGTATTATAAACTCATTAAAACTTTAGGTGGGAGACATCCTAGTGCATTTCTGGGTTTGGTATCTTTAACAAATGTTTACAATTAGGGATCTTATAAACAGTTTATTAAATAATAAATGAGGGCAAAGCCTGATGAGGAGTAGAATGTAAGGGATTTATGCATGATAGCAAGTGAGCTGCAGGTTGAATTGTGAAATATTGTTTCCTATTGACTTGATAACTAGACACTTTGGGTGGTTTAAAACTCAGGATGCAGTTAGATTAGCTTGCATACAATCAGAGAGAAATACAGTTTTCAGAAAACTTTGAGACATGTTTTCTGGAGTAACAGCCATTGTTTGCAAACTTCCACCATCTGACTAAGAAAAGGCTTGGAAAATCCGATTGCTACCAAGTGGTTATGTGAGTCTTGAGAGCTTCTGTAGCTCTGTAATCTGAATGGTAAAACTGAATGAGGACAGAATTTTCCTTGCTGTAATTGCACTTGCACTGATAGGCCTGGGATGAGTTTGACCTACTTCTGAAAGCCCCTTTGTCTGGAAAATAATGTTACAAGACTCAGAGGCTTAACATATGGGCTTCAGTGAGCATAGGTGGTTACTCTTTGAAAGCAGCTAATGGTTTCGGGGATGCAGCCACCAGTGATGAGGTCTCTGATGCTATGTATCCTATTGCACAGGAGGCTGTTCAAAACCAAGTTAGATCAGGAAACAAACCCAGGTAAGATGCAGAAGTCTGAGGACTGGGAAATATTGTGTCCGTGGGTTTTTTGCTGACTTTACCAGTGAAGGTACCAGCTAAAGACGAACACGTGCTCAGTTTCACAGAAACAATGAAGTTCATCAGGTGCTAACAGCTTCCAGTACCCTTTTGACAGTCCTAGTGTGCAGTCACAAGTGATTCAGTGTTTACAGGGAAGTGGACAGCACGTTCCGTAGTTCTGGGGAACATTGTCTTTCCACGCTGAGCTGAGCGCTGTTTCTTCTTCCTTGGCCCAGATCTTTTCCTAGGGTGGTTCTCCAATCTATTTTTTGGGGATGGGCTGAAAGAAAAATGTGCATAAGGTTGCCCCAAAGCACCCTGCTTTGTGGGTGAGTGCAAATGCAAGTCTATATGTTACCACTTACACACTACTCTCCTCCTGGAAAGGCTGTGCATAGTGCAGGGATTTGAATCCATTGTGATTATCTGCTTTCAAAGGCATAGGAAACTTGATTTGTTTAATCTGTATTTTGTTTGGTCAGCATCAAAGTGGCTAGATGGCTATTGGCTGGCACAAAGCGCATTATATGAAAAACATGTTCTTGATGATTTATTATAGAAGACCAAGTTTTACTTTTAGGATCATAACTTGGCTTAAGACTTGGCTTGTTGCTGACTGGCACACTCCCACAGCATGAAGCATGAGCTTTCCTAAGAAATGGTTGTTTGGGCCTCTTAAAGAAAGCACCCGCTTATTAATAAACATTGTGATGGCTTTGTAACAGCCATAGTTCCAAAAAAATGAATGTAAGAGGAAGGCTTTAAATAAGTAAATGAGTCCAAGACTGTCCATCCTCTCATATCTAGTATGAATTATGCTGAGACTAGAGTTGCATCCTTGTAGTTTGAAGAAAACTCAGAGCATGACCTCAAACTCAGAGCAGGATGTTATCTGTGATGTAAGGACCGTGTACAAACTTGCACTACCACTGGATAAATATAGCCAAGGAAACTGGAGACCTTAGTCCCAACCACCTGTCTTTTGACAAATCTTGAAGATAATTTAAAAAAATGCGTATGTGTATAATTTTTTTTTTAATGTTATCAGGAGGTTTTTAGAAACAGGAATGTGTCTGAAGGCTCCCACACTGCCTAACTTCTGTGATGTATTCTCTCTTCTTCTCTCTACTTTGCTTACAATTAAGATCTGAAAGTTGTGTGGTGCATATTGTTACTTTCCAAGTTATCTGATTCTAGAGAAAGAAGTGGGAAGTTATTGGCTTGGTTAGGGACTTGTGAATTATTCAGCTTGCTTACTTTGAGGAAATACCCAGTTCTCTTGAAATGTGACAAATATTTGAAATGGATTCAAGCTCTTCATCAAAGAGTTTTTTCTCTGCATGAATTTCAGATCTATAACTTCAGTGCAATTAGAGGCTAACATGATCCTTTTGTTTTAATACCAAACTAAAGCTGTGTAGTGTAACTCTTTGTAAGACCAGTAAAAAACAGTGCTAATAGTACTCTGACTGCTTTGGTAAGTCTCTGGTATTCATAACAATTGACTGTATCAACTTCATATGTGGCTTTATTACTGCAGCATTACAGATCAGGAACAGCTGAGATAGAAGGATTTACTGGGGCAGTAGATAATCTATGAAATAGTTCTGAAAACTTAGTCAAATGCAATATGGATTTTTCATCTCATCTGAACTCTGGTCTGAATGGAGTAGTATACTGCAGTGCTAGCATACTGCTAGGAGAAACTCTTAGAAAACTCTGGTCACTGCTGATGTCCTCTGGAACCATGTCCTTAGCTTCATTTGTTCTTAAAGTCATGGCCTGTGTGTGGGTTTTTGCTTCATTTCAGCTTGCTTTGCTTATTCAAAGCAAAGGTATGAGGGAGAGCACTGAGTTGTTTTTGTTTCATTACCACCACAGTGGCAGTTTTAATTGAGATATCTTGTAGACCTCTATTTGCTAGATCCAGGTGAGGGTGGGTAATGCTATGATCCAGATGAATTCAGGAACATAATAATAGAAGTAGAATCTAGAATCACAGAATCCTAAGGGTTGGAAACCTTTATGTACAATGAGCCCTGGATCTCCAGCTAATAAGATTATTTCAGGCTTGTTGAACGCATTTCTGAATTTAGTACTTGCTTCTGTTTGTTTGTGTATTTTGTTCTAAGATACTCTGTGATGTTTTCATGATATCAAGAGTATGGAAGAGAGTGGATAATTGGTGTGTTTTGCGAAGAACACATCTGCTCACTAAATCAAATTAGAAAATGCTGCTCAATCTATATTTCTTTTACTGTATGAGAACATCAAGGAATGAAATGTTCTTGACTTGTAATGAAAAGCTTGAACTATCAAAATGTTTTGAGTGCCATGTAAATACATAACGTTATGGTACTTTTTATTAGTGAAACAGTCCTGTCTTCATTAAAAGTGCTTTATAAGAAAGGAGAAAGGCAGAGCAAAGCTTGCTAGGCATTTTAATTATCCCAAGTTTTCCATGAACTTTCTCATCTTGTGGGGTGGGTGTTTTCTTTAATAACCTCCCAAATACCTGCAAGGTTTGCAAGTGGTAAAACTCCCTGTAGGGTTACAGCAATCTATTCCAGCCTCACCTTTGAGAGGCAAAGGTCAGTTCAAAAACATTGACTTTTCATGCATGCCGTAACTGAGCCCTTTGCCTTGCTTTTGCTGTTCCTTGCTTTGAAACTAAGGCATCTGCTTACATCATCCAGGTTTCTGGGGTTGTTGAACACTTCTATTTAAGATGGTAAGCGTTCACAGGCGGTTTGTACTGGAGTAAGTCTTTAAGATCAGTTCCTCCAAAGGTACCTGCAGGTTGGGGCATATGAGGAGTGAGGTGTGCTTGAAACATCTGCAAGCTCTGGATATACTGTGGATGTGGTGCTTCCAGCAGAATGCAAGGGCAGAGAGCAGTACATCATTCTTGAAAATTAGATAGCAGTTATTTAGTAACATGAGTCTGTAGCAAAGAACAACCTAGACCTTGGTCCTTATGTTCCTAAGCTATGAAAAAGAGCAATAGAATTCACTTTTTGAAGGCTTTTACAAGCTTGCTAAAATACTTGATTGAGAGGTACTGCTTAACTGTGGAAAGCTGAAGCAAAGTCATTGTCCCTGCCTGGCTGACCTGGGTGCATCGATGCAGTGGTGTATTGACAGTGAAAGCAGGATGGGCCTGTGGTGATGCACGATATCTTGTTTCACAGCTAACTGTGATACTAAGGGATCAAAAAATAAAAAAAAAAATCATCCCAAGAGAGTTTCACGAATCACCCTTTTGTCTGCCCCAAAACGTGGGTGCCATCTTCTCAGTGTTGAGCACTGCTGTGCCTGTGTAGTTGCTGCTTCTCTGCGAGAAGACAGAAACCATCTGCTCTTGAACACGGCCTCCTCTGAAAATACTTATCCTCTTATGTTTGTTCCAAAACAGTATCAGC